>NW_024347284.1:0-9916 GCF_902729225.1 Pteropus medius
TGTGGGTCTGAATTCGGCCTCCGTGCCTTAGGAGCTTTGCGATCAGCTCTTTGAGCCTTTCATTTCTTCATTTTGAATGCGTCCACGGGGACCATTACGACCATCCCAGGCTGAAAGGTGAGGGAGAGGAAGGTGTCTGCTTCCGTCCTGAAGTCTGATTTCCACTGCGGAAAGCAGGAAGGAGCCGAGGCCTGAGGAAGGAGCCCCGGGGCCTCCGGGATGAAAAGAGATCATGCTGATTTGTGGCTCTGGAACGCCCGGTGTCCACACTGCGGGGAGGTGGAGGTGCTAGCAGCGGCCTCTCTTCTGTGGTAGACCAGGGGTCCACGCAGGTTTCCTTCGAAAATCCACCATGTACATATATATGCATATAGATGAACATATATATGCATATATATGTATATGGTAGCTTTGGCAAAAAGCTCTCTGGTGACGTCCATTTTGAGCCAGAATCGCAGACTTCCGAGAAAAGGCTCACTTAGGCAAATGCACAGCCCTCCCGGGGCCTTGGGGCTCTGTGGGCGATGCTCGGTCATCTGCGGGTACTGGGGTAGCGAAGTTGGAGGAGCACTCACTGACACTTTGAGCTCCTAGAGGTACAAACCACGTGTCATTCGTCTCTGCATCCTCTTGCAGGGTTCAGGGCCGCCCACAGACAGAGTACCCGGAGATGCTTTGGCCCCTCCGTCCATGGCGGCCGTCACCCGCTGGAAAGAGTTCATTTGGGAGACACTGCAGACAGCTGTGGGTCTGAATTCGGCCTCCGTGCCTTAGGAGCTTTGCGATCAGCTCTTTGAGCCTTTCATTTCTTCATTTTGAATGCGTCCACTGGGACCATTACGACCATCCCAGGCAGAAAGGTGAGGGAGAGGGAGGTGTCTGCTTCCGTCCTGAAGTCTGATTTCCACTGCGGAAAGCGGGAAGGAGCCGAGGCCTGAGGAAGGAGCCCCGGGGCCTCCGGAATAAAAAGAGATCATGCTGAATTGTGGCTCTGGAAAGCCCGGTGTCCACAATGCGGGGAGGTGGAGGTGCTAGCAGCGGCCTGTCTTCTGTGCTAGACCAGGGGTCCACGCAGGTTTCCTTCGAAATTCCACCATATACATTTATATGCATATATAAATGTATATGGTAGCTTTGGCGAAAAGCTCTCTGGTGACGTCCATTTTGAGCCAGAATCGCAGACTTCCGAGAAAAGGCTCACTTGCGGCAAATGCACAGCCCTCGGGGCCTTGGGGCTCTGTGGGCGATGCTCGGTCATCTGCGGGTACTGGGGTAGCGAAGTTGGAGGAGCACTCACTGACACTTTGAGCTCCTAGAGGTACAAACTACGTCTCATTCGTCTCTGTATCCTCTTGCAGGGTCAGGGCCACCCACAGACAGCGTAGCCAGGGATGCTTTGGCCCCTCCGTCCATGGCGGCCGTCACCGGCTGGAAAGAGGTCAGCTGGGAGACACTGCAGACAGCTGTGGGTCTGAATTCGGCCTCCGTGCCTTAGGAGCTTTGCGATCAGCTCTCTGAGCCTTTCATTTCTTCATTTTGAATCCGTCCACGGGGACCATCATGACCATCCCAGGCAGAAAGGTGAGGGCGAGGGAGGTGTCTGCTTCCGTCCTGAAGTCTGATTTCCACTGCGGAAAGCGGGAAGGAGCCGAGGCCTTAGGAAGGAGCCCCGGGGCCTCTGGGATGAAAAGAGATCATGCTGAATTGTGGCTCTGGAACGCCGGTGTCCACACTGCGGGGAGGTGGAGGTGCGAGGAGCAGCCTGTCTTCTGTGGTAGAGCAGGGGTCCAGGCAGGTTTCCTTCGAAAATCCACCATATACATATATATGCATATAGATATATGCATATATATGTATATGGTAGCTTTGGCGAAAAGCTCTCTGGTGACGTCCATTTTGAGCCAGAATCGCAGACTTCCGAGAAAAGGCTCACTTTCGGCAAATGCACAGCCCTCCCGGGGCCTTGAGGCTCTGTGGGCCATTCCTGGTCATCTGCGGGTACTGGGGTGGCGAAGTTGGAGGAGCACTCACTGACACTTTGAGCTCCTAGAGGTACAAACTACGTGTCATTCGTCTCTGCATCCTCTTGCAGGGGTCAGGGCCGCCCACAGACAGCGTGCCCGGGGATGCTTTGGCCCCTCCGTCCATGGCGGCCGTCACCCGCTGGAAAGAGTTCAGTTGGGAGACACTGCAGACAGCTGTGGGTCTGAATTCGGCCTCGTGCCTTAGGAGCTTTGCGATCAGCTCTTTGAGCCTTTCATTTCTTCATTTTGAATGCGTCCCGGGGACCATTACGACCATCCCAGGCTGAAAGGTGAGGGAGAGGGAGGTGTCTGCTTCCGTCCTGAAGTCTGATTTCCACTGCGGAAAGCGGGAAGGAGCCGAGGCCTTAGGAAGGAGCCCCGGGGCCTCTGGGATGAAAAGAGATCATGCTGAATTGTGGCTCTGGAACGCCCGGTGTCACACTGCGGGGAGGTGGAGGTGCGAGGAGCGGCCTGTCTTCTGTGGTAGAGCAGGGGTCCACGCAGGTTTCCTTCGAAAATCCACCATATACATATATATACATATAGATGAACATATATATGCATATATATGTATATGGTAGCTTTGGCAAAAAGCTCTCTGGTGACGTCCATTTCGAACCAGAATCGCAGACTTCCGAGAAAAGGCTCACTTGCAGCAAATGCACAGCCCTCCCGGGGCCTTGGGGCTCTGTGGGCGATGCTCGGTCATCTGCGGGTACTGGGGTAGCGAAGTTGGAGGAGCACTCACTGACACTTTGAGCTCCTAGAGGTACAAACTACGTGTCATTCGTCTCTGCATCCTCTTGCAGAGTTCAGGGCCGCCCACAGACAGCGTACCCGGGGATGCTTTGGCCCCTCCGTCCATGGCGGCCGTCACCCGCTGGAAAGAGTTCAGTTGGGAGACACTGCAGACAGCTGTGGGTCTGAATTCGGCCTCCGTGCCTTAGGAGCTTTGCGATCAGCTCTCTGAGCCTTTCATTTCTTCATTTTGAATGCGTCCACGGGGACCATCACGAACATCCCAGGCAGAAAGGTGAGGGCGAGGGAGGTGTCTGCTTCCGTCCTGAAGTCTGATTTCCGCTGCGGAAAGCGGGAAGGAGCCGAGGCCTTAGGAAGGAGCCCCAGGGCCTCTGGGATGAAAAGAGATCATGCTGAATTGTGGCTCTGGAACGCCCGGTGTCCACAGTGCGGGGAGGTGGAGGTGCTAGGAGCGGCCTGTCTTCTGTGGTAGACCAGGGGTCCACGCAGGTTTCCTTTGAAAATCCACCATATACATATATATGAATATATATATGCATATATATGTATATGGTAGCTTTGGCGAAAAGCTCTCTGGTGACGTCCATTTTGAGCCAGAATCGCAGACTTCCGAGAAAAGGCTCACTTGCGGCAAATGCACAGCCCTCCCGGAGCCTTGGGGCTCTGTGGGCGATGCTCGGTCATCTGCGGGTACTGGGGTAGCGAAGTTGGAGGAGCACTCACTGACACTTTGAGCTCCTAGAGGTACAAACTACGTGTCATTCGTCTCTGCATCCTCTTGCAGGGTTCAGGGCCGCCCACAGACAGCGTACCCGGGGATGCTTTGGCCCCTCCGTCCATGGCGGCCGTCACCCACTGGAAAGAGTTCAGTTGGGAGACACTGCAGACAGCTGTGGGTCAGAATTCGGCCTCCGTGCCTTAGGAGCTTTGCGATCAGCTCTTTGAGCCTTTCATTTCTTCATTTTGAATGCGTCCACGGGGACCATTACGTCCATCCCAGGCTGAAAAGTGAGGGAGAGGAAGGTGTCTGCTTCCGTCCTGAAGTCTGATTTCCACTGCGGAAAGCGGGAAGGAGCCGAGGCCTGAGGAAGGAGCCCCGTGGCCTCCGGGATGAAAAGAGATCATGCTGAATTGTGGCTCTGGAACGCCCGGTGTCCACACTGCGGGGAGGTGGAGGTGCTAGCAGCGGCCTGTCTTCTGTAGTAGACCAGGGGTCCATGCAGGTTTCCTTCGAAAATCCACGATATACATATATATGCATATAGATATATGCATATATATGTATATGGTAGCTTAGGCGAAAAGCTCTCTGGTGACGTCCATTTTGAGCCAGAATCGCAGACTTCCGAGAAAAGGCTCACTTGCGGCAAATGCACAGCCCTCCAGGGGCCTTGTGGCTCTGTGGGCCATGCCCGGTCATCTGCGGGTACTGGGGTGGCGAAGTTGGAGGAGCACTCACTGACACTGAGCTCCCTAGAGGTACAAACTACGTGTCATTCGTCTCTGCATCCTCTTGCAGGGTTCAGGGCATACAGACAGCGTGCAGGGATGCTTTGTGGCCCCTCCGTCCTATAGGCGACCGTCACCCATGGAAAGAAGTTCAGTTGGGAGACACTGCAGACCTTCATGGGTCTGAATTCGGCCTCCGTGCCTTAGGAGCTTTGCGATCAGCTCTCTGAGCCTTTCATTTCTTCATTTTGAATGCGTCCACGGGGACCATCACGACCATCCCAGGCAGAAAGGAGAGGGCGAGGGAGGTGTCTGCTTCAGTCCTGAAGTCTGATTTCCACTGCGGAAAGCGGGAAGGAGCCGAGGCCTTAGGAAGGAGCCCCGGGGCCTCTGGGATGAAAAGAGATCATGCTGAATTGTGGCTCTGGAACGCCCGGTGTCCCCACTGCGGGGAGGTGGAGGTGCTAGGGGCGGCCTGTCTTCTGTGGTAGACCAGGGGTCCACGCAGGTTTCCTTCGAAAATCCACCATATACATATATATGAATATATATATGCATATATATGTATATGGTAGCCTTGGCGAAAAGCTCTCTGGTGACGTCCATTTTGAGCCAGAATCGCAGACTTCCGAGAAAAGGCTCACTTGCGGCAAATGCACAGCCCTCCCGGGGCCTTGGGGCTCTGTGGGCCATGCCCGATCATCTGCGGGTACTGGGGTGGCGAAGTTGGAGTAGCACTCACTGACACTTTGAGCTCCTAGAGGTACAAACTACGTGCCATTCGTCTCTGCATCCTCTTTCAGGGGTCAGGGCCGCCCACGGACAGCGTACCCGGGGATGCTTTGGCCCCTCCGTCCATGGCGGCCGTCACCCGCTGGAAAGAGTTCAGTTGGGAGACACTGCAGACAGCTGTGGGTCTGAATTCGGCCTCCGTGCCTTAGGAGCTTTGCGATCAGCTCTTTGAGCCTTTCATTTCTTCCTTTTGAATGCGTCCACAGGGACCATTACGTCCATCCCAGGCTGAAAGGTGAGGGAGAGGGAGGTGTCTGCTTCCGTCCTGAAGTCTGATTTCCACTGCGGAAAGCGGGAAGGAGCCGAGGCCTTAGGAAGGAGCCCCGGGGCCTCTGGGATGAAAAGAGATCATGCTGGTGTGGCTCTGGAACGCCCGGTGTCCACACTGCGGGGAGGTGGAGGTGCGAGGAGCGGCCTGTCTTCTGTGGTAGAGCAGGGGTCCAGGCAGGTTTCCTTCGAAAATCCACCTTATACATATATATGCATATAGATGAATATATATATGCATATACCTAATAACCATATATATTAACTGGCGAAAAGCTCTCTGGTGACGTCCATTTTGAGCCAGAATCGCAGACTTCCGAGAAAAGGCTCACTTGCGGCAAATGCACAGCCCTTCCGGGGCCTTGGGGCTCTGTGGGCCATGCCCGGTCATCTGCGGTACTGGGGTGGCGAAGTTGGAGGAGCACTCACTGACACTTTGAGCTCCTAGAGGTACAAACTACGTGTCATTCTTCTCTGCATCCTCTTGCAGGGGTCAGGGCCGCCCACAGACAGCGTACCCGGGGATGCTTTGGCCCCTCCGTCCATGGCGGCCGTCACCCGCTGGAAAGAGTTCAGTTGGGAGACACTGCAGACAGCTGTGGGTCTGAATTCGGCCTCCGTGCCTTAGGAGCTTTTCGATCAGCTCTTTGAGCCTTTCATTTCTTCATTTTGAATGCGTCCACGGGGACCATTACGACCATCCCAGGCTGAAAGGTGAGGGAGAGGGAGGTGTCTGCTTCCGTCCTGAAGTCTGATTTCCACTGCGGAAAGCGGGAAGGAGCCGAGGCCTTAGGAAGGAGCCCCGGGGCCTCTGGGATGAAAAGAGATCATGCTGAATTGTGGCTCTGGAACGCCCGGTGTCCACACTGCTGGGAGGTGGAGGTGCTAGGAGCGGCCTGTCTTCTGTGGTAGACCAGGGGTCCACGCGGGTTTCCTTCGAAAATCCACCATATACATATATATGCATATAGATGAACATATATATGCATATATATGTATATGGTAGCTTTGGGAAAAAGCTCTCTGGTGACGTCCATTTTGAGCCAGAATCGCAGACTTCCGAGAAAAGGCTCACTTGCGGCAAATGCACAGCCCTCCCGGGGCCTTGGGGCTCTGTGGGCCATGCCGGTCATCTGCGGGTACTGGGGTGGCGAAGTTGGAGGAGCACTCACTGACACTTTGAGCTCCTAGAGGTACAAACTACGTGTCATTCGTCTCTGCATCCTCTTGCAGGGGTCAGGGCCGCCCACAGACAACGTACCCTGGGATGCTTTGGCCCCTCCGTCCATGGCGGCCGTCACCCGCTGGAAAGAGTTCATTTCGGAGACACTGCAGACAGCTGTGGGTCTGAATTCGGCCTCCGTGCCTTAGGAGCTTTGCGATCAGCTCTTTGAGCCTTTCATTTCTTCATTTTGAATGCGTCACGGGGACCATTACGACCATCCCAGGCAGAAAGGTGAGGGAGAGGGAGGTGTCTGCTTCCGTCCGGAAGTCTGATTTCCACTGCGGAAAGCGGGAAGGAGCCGAGGCCTTAGGAAGGAGCCCCGGGGCCTCTGGGATGAAAAGAGATCATGCTGAATTGTGGCTCTGGAACGCCCGGTGTCCACACTGCAGGGAGGTGGAGGTGCGAGGAGCGGCCTGTCTCCTGTGGTAGAGCAGGGGTCCACGCAGGTTTCCTTCGAAAATCCACCATATACATATATATGCATATAGATGAATATATATATTCATCTATATGTATATGGTAGCTTTGGCGAAAAGCTCTCTGGTGACGTCCATTTTGAGCCAGAATCGCAGACTTCCGAGAAAAGGCTCACTTGCGACAAATGCACAGCCCTCCCGGGGCCTTGGGGCTCTGTGGGCCATGCCCGGTCATCTGCGGGTACTGGGGTGGCCAAGTTGGAGGAGCACTCACTGACACTTTGAGCTCCTAGAGGTACAAACTACGTGTCATTCGTCTCTGCATCCTCTTGCAGGGTTCAGGGCCGCCCACAGACAGCGTACCAGGGGATGCTTTGGCCCCTCCGTCCATGGCGGCCGTCACGCGCTGGAAAGAGTTCAGTTGGGAGACACTGCAGACAGCTGTGGGTCTGAATTCGGCCTCCGTGCCTTAGGAGATTTGCGATCAGCTCTTTGAGCCTTTCATTCTTCATTTTGAATGCATCCACGGGGACCATTACGACCATCCCAGGCAGAAAGGTGAGGGAGAGGGAGGTGTCTGCTTCCGTCCTGAAGTCTGATTTCCACTGCGGAAAGCGGGAAGGAGCCGAGGCCTGAGGAAGGAGCCCCGGGGCCTCCGGGATGAAAAGAGATCATGCTGAATTGTGGCTCTGGAAAGCCCGGTGTCCACACTGCGGGGAGGTGGAGGTGCTAGCAGCGGCCTGTCTTCTGTGGTAGACCAGGGGTCCACGCAGGTTTCCTTCGAAAATCCACCATATACATATATATGAATATACATATGCATATATATGTATATGGTAGCTTTGGCGAAAAGCTCTCTGGTGACGTCCATTTGAGCCAGAATCGCAGACTTCCGAGAAAAGGCTCACTTGCGGCAAATGCACAGCCCTCCCAGGGCCTTGGGGCTCTGTGGGCCATGCCCGGTCATCTGCGGGTACTGGGGTGGCGAAGTTGGAGGAGCACTCACTGACACTTTAAGCTCCTAGAGGTACAAACTACGTGTCATTCGTCTCTGCATCCTCTTGCAGGGGTCAGGGCCGCCCACGGACAGCGTACCCGGGGATGCTTTGGCCCCTCCGTCCATGGCGGCGTCACCCGCTGGAAAGAGTTCAGTTGGGAGACACTGCAGACAGCTGTGGGTCTGAATTCGGCCTCCGTGCCTTAGGAGCTTTGCGATCAGCTCTTTGAGCCTTTCATTTCTTCATTTTGAATGCGTCCCCAGGGACCATTACGACCATCCCAGGCTGAAAGGTGAGGGAGAGGGAGGTGTCTGCTTCCGTCCTGAAGACTGATTTCCACTGCGGAAAACGGGAAGGAGCCTAGGCCTGAGGAAGGAGCCCCGGGGCCTCCGGGATGAAAAGAGATCATGCTGAATTGTGGCTCTGGACCGCCCGGTGTCCACACTGCGGGGAGGTAGAGGTGCTAGCAGCGGCCTGTCTTCTGTGGTAGACCAGGGGTCCACGCAGGTTTCCTTCGAAAATCCACCATATACATATATATGGATATAGATGAATATATATATGCATATATATGTATATGGTAGCTTTGGCGAAAAGCTCTGGTGACGTCCATTTTGAGCCAGAATCGCAGACTTCCGAGAAAAGGCTCACTTGCGGCAAATGCACAGCCCTCCCGGGGCCTTAGGGCTCTGTGGGCCATGCCTGGTCATCTGCGGGTACTGGGGTGGCGAAGTTGGAGGAGCACTCACTGACACTTTGAGCTCCGAGAGGTACAAACTACGTGTCATTCGTCTCTGCATCCTCTTGCAGGGGTCAGGGCCGCCCACAGACAGCGTACCCGGGGATGCTTTGGCCCCTCCGTCCATGGCGGCCGTCACCCGCTGGAAAGAGTTCATTTGGGAGACACTGCAGACAGCTGTGGGTCTGAATTCGGCCTCCGTGCCTTAGGAGCTTTGCGATCAGCTCTTTCAGCCTTTCATTTCTTCATTTTCAATGCGTCCACGGGGACCATTCCGACCATCCCAGGCTGAAAGGTGAGGGAGAGGGAGGTGTCTGCTTCCGTCCTGAAGTCTGATTTCCACTGCGGAAAGCGGGAAGGAGCCGTGCCTGAGGAAGGAGCCCCGGGGCCTCCGGAATGAAAAGAGATCATGCTGAATTGTGGCTCTGGAACGCCCGGTGTCCACACTGCGGGGAGGTGGAGGTGCTAGGAGCGGCCTATCTTCTGTGGTAGACCAGGGGTCCACGCAGGTTTCCTTCGAAAATCCACCATATACATATATATGCATATAGATGAACATATATATGCATATATATGTATATGGTAGCTTTGGCGAAAATCTCTCTGGTGACGTCCATTTTGAGCCAGAATCGCAGACTTCCGAGAAAAGGCTCACTTGCGGCAAATGCACAGCCCTCCCGGGGCCTTGGGGCTCTGTGGGCCATGCCCGGTCATCTGCGGTACTGGGGTGGCGAAGTTGGAGGAGCACTCACTGACACTTTGAGCTCCTAGAGGTACAAACTACGTGTCATTCGTCTCTGCATCCTCTTGCAGGGGTCAGGGCCGCCCACAGACAGCGTACCCTGGGATGCTTTGGACCCTCCGTCCATGGCGGCCGTCACCCGCTGGAAAGAGTTCAGTTGGGAGACACTGCAGACAGCTGTGGGTCTGAATTCGGCCTCCGTGCCTTAGGAGCTTTGCGATCAGCTCTCTGAGCCTTTCATTTCTTCATTTTGAATGCGTCCACGGGGACCATCACGACCATCCCAGGCAGAAAGGTGATGGCGAGGGAGGTGTCTGCTTCCGTCTGAAGTCTGATTTCCACTGCGGAAAGCGGGAAGGAGCCGAGTCCTTAGGAAGGAGCCCCGGGGCCTCTGGGATGAAAAGAGATCATGCTGAATTGTGGCTCTGGAACGCCCGGTGTCCCCACTGCGGGGAGGTGGAGGTGCTAGGAGCGGCCTGTCTTCTGTGGCAGACCAGGGGTCCAC
>NW_024347285.1:0-5238 GCF_902729225.1 Pteropus medius
GGAGCGGCCTGCCTTCTCTGCTAGACCAGGGGTCCAGCCAGGTTTCTCACTTCAATCCACCATATACATATATATGCATATAGATGAACATATATATGCATATATATGTATATGTCAAATCTGTAACAAAAAAGCTCTCTAGTGACGTCCATTTTGAGGCAGACTGCAGACTTCCGAGATCTCACGGCTCACTGCGGCAAATTCACGGCCCTCCCAGTGGCCAGCCTCGGGGCTCTGAGGGCGATGCTCGGTCTTCTGCGGGTACGGGGGTACGGAAGTTGCGGAAGCACTCACTGACACTTTGAGCCCCTAGAGGTACAAACGACGTCTCATTCCTCTCTGTATCCTCGTGCAGTACTCCAGGCCACCCACAGACAGCGTACCCAGGGATGCTTTGTCCCCTCCGTCCCTGGAGGCCGTCACCCGCTGGAAAGAGGTCAGTTGGGGGACACTGCAGACAGCTGTGGGTCTGATTTCGGCCTCCGTGCCTCTTGAGCTTCGCGATCACCTCTTTTAGCCTTTCATTTCTTCATTTTGAATGCGTACACGGGGACCATTACGACCATCCCAGGCAGAAAGGTGAGGGAGAGGGAGGTGTCTGCTTCTGTCCTGAAGTCTGATTTCCAATGCGGAAAGCAGGAAGGAGCAGAGGCCTTAGGAAGGAGCCCGGGGCCTCTGGGATGAAAAGAGATCCTGCTGAATTGTGGCTCTGGAACGCCCGGTGTCCACACTCCGGGGAGGTGGAGGTGCTGGGAGCGGCCTGCCTTCTCTGGTAGACCAGGGGTCCAGCCAGGTTTCCTTCGAAAATCCACCATATACATATATATGCATATAGATGAACATATATGTGCATATATATGTATATGGTAGATCTGGCAAAAAGCTCTCTAGTGACGTCCATTTTGAGCCGGAACTGCAGACTTCAGAGATACGGCTCACTTGCGGCAAATTCACGGCCCTCCCGGCGCCTCGGGGCTCTGAGGGCGATGCTCGGTCGTCTGCGGGTACGGGGGTACGGAAGTTGCGGAAGCACTCACTGACACTTTGAGCCCCTAGAGGTACAAACGACATCTCATTCCTCTCTGTATCCTCGTGCAGAGCTCCAGGCCACCCACAGACAGCGTACCCAAGGATGCTTTGGCCCCTCCGTCCCTGGAGGCCGTCACCCGCTGGAAAGTGGTCAGTTGGGGGACACTGCAGACAGCTGTGGGTCTGATTTCGGCCTCCGTGCCTCTTGAGCATCGCGATCACCTCTTTGAGCCTTTCATTTCTTCATTTTGAATGCGTACACGGGGACCATTACGACCATCCCAGGCAGAAAGGTGAGGGAGAGGGAGGTGTCTGCTTCCGACCTGAAGTCTGATTTCCAATGCGGAAAGCAGGAAGGAGCAGAGGCCTTAGGAAGGAGCCCCGGGGCCCCTGGGATGAAAAGAGATCCTGCTGAATTGTGGCTCTGGAACGCCCGGTGTCCACACTCCGGGGAGGTGGAGGTGCTGGGAGCAGCCTGCCTTCTCTGGTAGACCAGGGGTCCAGCCAGGTTTCCTTCGAAAATCCACCATATACATATATATGCATATAGATGAACATATATATGCATATATATGTATATGGTAGATCTGGCAAAAAGCTCTCTAGTGACGTCCATTTTGAGCCGGAACTGCAGACTTCCGAGATACGGCTCACTTGCGGCAAATTCAAGGCCCTCCCGGCGCCTCGGGGCTCTGAGGGCGATGCTCTGTCGTCTGCGGGTACGGGGGTACGGAAGTTGTGGAAGCACTCACTGGCACTTTGAGCCCCTAGAGGTACAAACGACGTCTCATTCCTCTCTGTATCCTCGTGCAGTGCTCCAGGCCACCCTCAGACAGCGTACCCAGGGATGCTTTGTCCCCTCCGTCCCTGGAGGCCGTCACCCGCTGGAAAGAGGTCAGTTGGGGGACACTGCAGACAGCTGTGGGTCTGATTTCGGCCTCCGTGCCTCTTGAGCTTCGCGATCATCTCTTTGAGCCTTTCATTTCTTCATTTTGAATGCGTACACGGGGACCATTACGACCATCCCAGGCAGAAAGGTGACGGAGAGGGAGGTGTCTGCTTCCGTCCTGAAGTCTGATTTGCAATGCGGAAGCAGGAAGGAGCAGAGGCCTTAGAAGGAGCCCCGGGGCCTCTGGGATGAAAAGAGATCATGCTGAATTGTGGCTCTGGAACGCCCGGTGTCCACACTGCGGGCAGGTGGAGGTGCTAGGAGCGGCCTGTCTTCTGTGGTAGACCAGGGGTCCATGCAGGTTTCCTTTGAAAATCCACCATATACATATATGTATGCATATATATGAACATATATGTATATGCATATATAACCATCATGTGAATCTAACACTAGCTCTCTAGTGATGACGTCCATTTTGAGGCGGAACTGCAGACTTCCGAGATACGGCTCACTTGCGGCAAATTCACGGCCCTCCCGGCGCCTCGGGGCTCTGAGGGCGATGCTCGGTCGTCTGCGGGTACGGGGGTACGGAAGTTGCGGAAGCACTCACTGACACTTTGAGCCCCTAGAGGGACAAACGACGTCTCATTCCTCTCTGTATCCTCGTGCAGTGCTCCAGGCCACCCACAGACAGCGTACCCAGGGATGCTTTGGCCCCTCCGTCCCTGGAGGCCGTTACCCGCTGGAAAGAGGTCAGTTGGGGGACACTGCAGACAGCTGTGGGTCTGATTTCGGCCTCCGTGCCTCTTGAGCTTTGCGATCACCACTTTGAGCCTTTCATTTCTTCATTTTGAATGCGTACACGGGGACCAATACGTCCATCCCAGGCAGAAGGTGAGGGAGAGGGAGGTGTCTGCTTCCGTCCTGAAGTCTGATTTCCAATGCGGAAAGCAGGAAGGAGCAGAGGCCTTAGGAAGGAGCCCGGGGCCTCTGGGATGAAAAGAGATCCTGCTGAATTGTGGCTCTGGAACGCCCGGTGTCCACACTCCGGGGAGGTGGAGGTGCTGGGAGCGGCCTGCCTTCTCTGCTAGACCAGGGGTGCAGCCAGGTTTCCTTCATAAATCCACCATATACATATATATGCATATAGATGAACATATATATGCATATATATGTATATGGTAGATCTGGCAAAAAGCTCTCTCGTGACGTCCATTTTGAGCCGGAACTGCAGACTTCCGAGATACGGCTCACTAGCGGCAAATTCACGGCCCTCCCGGCGCCTCGGGGCTCTGAGGGCGATGCTCGGTCGTCTGCGGGTACGGGGGTACGGAAGTTGCGGAAGCACTCACTGACACTTTGAGCCCTAGAGGTACAAACGACGTCTCATTCCTCTCTGTATCCTCGTGCAGAGCTCCAGGCCACCCACAGACAGCGTACCCAGGGATGCTTTGGCCCCTCCGTCCCTGGAGGCCGTCACCCGCTGGAAAGAGGTTAGTTGGGGACACTGCAGACAGCTGTGGGTCTGATTTCGGCCTCCGTGCCTCTTGAGCTTGGCGATCACCTCTTTGAGCCTTTCATTTCTTCATTTTGAATGCGTACACGGGGACCATTACGACCATCCCAGGCAGAAAGGTGAGGGAGAGGGAGGTGTCTGCTTCCGACCTGAAGTCTGATTTCCAATGCGGAAAGCAGGAAGGAGCAGAGGCCTTAGGAAGGAGCCCAGGGGCCTCTGGGATGAAAAGAGATCCTGCTGAATTGTGGCTCTGGAACGCCCGGTGTCCACACTCCGGGGAGGTGGAGGTGCTGGGAACGGCCTGTCTTATCTCAAACGTCTAAGGAAAATACAGCCTTTTGTTATAAAAATCACTATATATATATGTATGTGTATATATATATATATATATATATATATATATACACACACATATATATATATGAATATAAATATAGAAAGAGTTAGAGAAATAGATAGATAACTAAATAGATAGATAGGTAGATGGAGAGAGAGAGTGAGAGGGAGAGAGAAAGAGAGAGAGATAGAGATATAGAGATATCTATAGATTCAGATACAGATATAGATATATCTAGGGGAGCTCTGGCAAAAAGCACTCTACTGACGTCCATTTTGAGCCGGAACTGCAGACTTCTGAGATACGGCTCACTTGCGGCAAATTCAAGGCCCTCCCGGCGCCTCGGGGCTCTGATGGCGATGCTCGGTCGTCTGCGGGTACGGGGGTACGGAAGTTGTGGAAGCACTCACTGACACTTTGAGCCCCTAGAGGTACAAACGACGTCTCATTCCTCTCTGTATCCTCGTGCAGTGCTCCAGGCCACCCACAGACAGCGTAACCAGGGATGCTTTGTCCCCTCCGTCCCTGGAGGCCGTCACCCGCTGGAAAGAGGTCAGTTGGGGGACACTGCAGACAGCTGTGGGTCTGATTGCGGCCTCCGGGCCTTATGAGCTTTGCGATCACCTCTTCGAGCCTTTCATTTCTTCATTTTGAATGCGTCCACGGGGACCATTACGACCATCCCAGGCCGAAAAGTGAGGGAGAGGGAGGTGTCTGCTTCCCTCCTGATCTGATTTCCAATGCGGAAAGCAGGAAGGAGCAGAGGCCTTAGGAAGGAGCCCCGGGGCCTCTGGGATGAAAAGAGATCATGCTGAATTGTGGCTCTGTATCGCCCAGTGTCCACACTCCGGGGAAGTGGAGGTGCTGGGAGCGGCCTGTCTTCTCTGGTAGACCAGGGTCCACACAGGTTTCCTTCGAAAATCCACCATATACATATATATGCATATAGATGAACATATATATGCATATATATGTATATGGTAGATCTGGCAAAAAGCTCTCTAGTGACGTCCATTTTGAGCCGGAACTGCAGACTTTCGAGATACGGCTCACCTGCGGCAAATTCACGGCCCTCCCGGCGCCTCGGGGCTCTGAGGGCGGTGCTCGGTCGTCTGCGGGTACTGGGGTACAGAAGTTGCAGAAGCACTCACTGACACTTTGAGCCCCTAGAGGTACAAACGGCGTCTAATTCCTCTCTGTATCCTCGTGCAGAGCTCCAGGCCACCCACAGACAGCGTACCCAGGGATGCTTTGGCCCCTCCGTCCCTGGAGGCCGTCACCAGCTGGAAAGAGGTCAGTTGGGGGACACTGCAGACAGCTGTGGGTCTGATTTCGGCCTCCGTGCCTCTTGAGCTTAGCGATCACCTCTTTGAGCCTTTCATTTCTTCATTTTGAATGCGTACACGGGGACCATTACGACCATCCCAGGCAGAAAGGTGAGGGAGAGGGAGGTGTCTGCTTCCG
>NW_024347286.1:0-687 GCF_902729225.1 Pteropus medius
AATGACTGGGCGTTTTGCTGATTTTATACGAAACAACACAAAACCTGGTGTCTGGGCAGACGGTCGGCGGTGCGCGTTCCGGGTGACGGGTGGGCTGGCTCCGCGTTTCAGAGGCTCTTTGTTCCCGTTGGTCCTTCGCTGATGAGCGCGGCACGAGCTCGAGGGGGGAGGGCGCGCGCCGGAGCTGGCCCCACGCTGCGTGGCACCGTCTGCCCGGTGGCCCAGACGGAAGCCCCTCACCCTCGCTGCCGCGGCCGTTTATTCCGGAATAGTCTGTTTCTGATCGATCTTTGCAACTCGCCTTTCGGAGCTGCGGTTAGTCCTCCTCCAGAAAAGGTGTTCTCTCTCCCTCCCACTCGACGCCCCGTCACGCCTGGAGCTGTCCTGCGTCCCTGCCCCACGTCCCTGGCCCAGCCCCTGCTGCAGCCTCCCTCGCCCGGCACCCCGGAGGCTGCGTTCCCATCGCTTCCGGCTGGCGGGTGTTTGACTCACTGGCTGTTTGGTTCCGGCCCGTCCAGACCTTTGGCCCGCTTTGATCCCGGCGTCATCCCGCGGACTCTTGTCTAGGCAAAGCCTCGAAAGCCTGGCATTCGGCCGCCCTCTTTCTTTTGGCTTGTTGGGGAGGAACCACGTGTCATTTCAAATAGCAGGTGTCTCCTGGCTCAAAGTCCGTGACGACCGTCCGTG
>NW_024347287.1:0-610 GCF_902729225.1 Pteropus medius
CTAAGACTCATTTCTGACAGATTAAATGTTTCTCTTTTCTGTGTTCTACCGAAGGGAAGAGACTTGTATTCAACTTTCTTCTCTAAAATTATCCTGCGAATTCTTTTCTCTTGCACTGCCTGCAGACAGCACCACTGAGTCATACGTCACAGACAAGCAGAGCACCGAGGGTTATTTCTGTAACACGATCAGGTGACAAACAAGCCGGCATCCTTGCCAACATTGAAATTTCATTATGCCAAAAAAGATTGCCAATCAGTTCTGGGAATAACGTTGTCCTCCTACTTTAAGGCACCAAAAATATCCAAGCCTTGACCTCTCCATCTGGGAATATGGTTTTACTGCTTCTCCAAGGGACTGAGTCCTCCCTCCCATATGTGCCGCTGGCATCATCTGCCCTGTCTCCATCTGGGAACTAGATCCCAAGCCCACACAGATGTACTGGAAGCCGGTGCTGATACCTGGCAGACGCTCTGACCCCGGGACCCAGCGGGGACACTGAGCAGCATGAGTGAAATCCACTTTGTTGATTTAAATTAGTGGAAGCGCAAAACCTGTCCCAAGAGCAAGGGCGACACGGCCAAGAGCAACTGGGCCTCGAGCGTCTTTC
>NW_024347288.1:0-1110 GCF_902729225.1 Pteropus medius
GGCGACGAGCACGGAGCCCTTACCTCTTTCTCCGATCTCTTCAAGTGGTTGCATCTGTCTAGGAACTGATATCCTGCCATGACCCACTCCTTCTGGATCAGACTCTGAAATCCCGTAATTGTCCTAAAATAGGGATCCAGCATCACTTGAACCAGAGATGCTACGACGCAGCTCAAGTCTCTTCCCTCCTCCTCTGTCGACAAAATGGAAAGGAAATGATTACCGCCTGAGAAACGCTGCCAGAGAGAAGGCAAGGCAGATCGTTTCGCACTGTGTGTCGTGGAAATAGTCCACGCTAGAAAACGTCCCTGGAGTCCCGCAACTCCAAAACCTGTCCACGTCTAGATCGTGCGTTAGCGTTTACCGGGAGACAGACGTTCTCGCGTGAGCGCCTCTAAGGCGGTCGAAGAGCATCCCTCACGGCGCTTACGTATCAATGGACTGCGGTACAAATCTTTCAAAACTCCATTCTACGTGTTTGTCAGAGACACTAACTACAACGTAATCCCTCCGCTGACCGCTGCGCACGGCGACTCAGGTGAGTGAGAGGATGGGACTGTGCCCCGCCATCCGGGGACGTGGCAGACACGGGGCGGTGGGGGCTGCGGCCCGCCTCCCCACACGTGCGCGGGAAGGGCGGCTGCCCGCTGGGCAGACCGCGGACTCCGCTCTCGGGACGTGCGCTCCGAGCGTGCGTGGCGGATGCCGCGCGGTTAGGACAATGGCGGGAGTCGCCTGCGTGGCCGTGCTGGCGGGCGTGGCGGCCGGCGTCCCCAGCAGCCTCACCTTGGAGGATCACGGAGACGCGCCTGTCTTCAAGCACACACACGAGTTCCACCGAATGCTTCAGGAAGGCCCTGCAAACAGAAAGGGACGAATGTGCTCAAGTCACATTCCCACCAGACGCCTAAAAAAAGACTTGGAATCCAGCAGATCTTCCACTGTCCACGTTTGCGTCCTCGATGACCTTTGCAGGTTTCTTCAGTATGGACGCGCTTCTTCACGGAACGTTTCGATTTTTATACCAAGAAATTCAATATCCTTTCATAAAAAGGAAGGAGCAGGTTGATGTAAGGACCGTGAACGGAGTCTGCAGAGACGGGGAGAGGT
>NW_024347289.1:0-339 GCF_902729225.1 Pteropus medius
AGGGTTAGGGTTAGGTTTAGCGTTAGAATTAGGTTTATGATTACCATTAGATTTAGGGTTAGGATTATAGGTAGGTTTAGGGTTAGTATTAGTGTAGATTAAGTTTATCGTTATGGTTCAGGTTAGGTTTAATTTAGGGATAGGTTTAGGAATAGGGTTACGGTAAGGGGTCAGTGTTAGGTTTATTTTTGGTTTAAAATTTAAGGTTTGGGTTAGAATCAGGGTTAGGTTTAGCTTTAGTTTTAGGGTAAGTCAGAGTTAGGGTTAGTGTTAGGGTTAGGATTAAAATTAGGGTTAGGTTTAGCACTTTTTACTGTTAGAATTATGGTTAGGGTTAAT
>NW_024347290.1:0-344 GCF_902729225.1 Pteropus medius
AATCAGACTTCAGGACGGAAGCAGACACCTCCCTCTCCCTCCCCTTTCTGCCTGGGATGGTCGTAATGGTCCCCGTGGACCCATTCAAAATGAAGAAATGAAAGGCTCAAAGAGCTGATCGCAAAGCTCCTAATGCACGGAGGCCGAATTCAGACCCACAGCTGTCTGCAGTGTCTCCCAACTGAACTCTTTCCAGCGGGTGTCGGCCGCCATGGATGCAGGGGCCAAAGCATTCCTGGGTACGCTGTCTGTGGGTGGCCCTCAACCCTGCAAGAGCATACAGAGACGAATGGGACGTAGTTTGTACCTCTAGGAGCTCAAAGTGTCAGTGAGTGCTCCTCCAA
>NW_024347291.1:0-1132 GCF_902729225.1 Pteropus medius
GAAGAAAAGCTCTTATTATCCCCATTTTATACATAAGAACATTCTAATCTTTGGTACACAATTGTTCTTCACTCTACAGTAGTCAGACCAGTCTGAGAAATCCTCAGGTCATAAGAGAGCAGGGAAGAGGCACTAAGTCCAACCCATAATCATTAGAGATTATACATCTCAGCACAAAGCTCCCTCACTAAAAGAGAGAAAATCTTCCAAGACTTTTCCATTATATACATTTAGTTCCTGTTAGAAAAGAGGCCACTGGAGGGCATTTTGGTAAATGGAGCTTCCTAGGTCTGCCTTTAGCAATTGAGGGAGCCATTCATTCTGAAGCCTGCTTAGCTGCCATAACTCACGGGTCTCCCTAATTCAGATAGGTTGGTGATGCTGGACCCTGGAAATAAGCTTTCCCCACCACTGCGCTTCACTCAGATCTCAGCTTTACATCATTTCCGAAGCATTAAGCAGCCTGAAACTGAGAATCTTGCCGCTGGGTGACATCTGTAACATCTGACATCATTTAGAAGACACTGCAAGGGTAAAAGAGCACTTTTTTGATCAGGGACATAAATAATTCTGAGGAAGAAATTAAGTTAAAAGGTTTTTCTTTCCCTAAATGGATTTGCAGGATTTGGCTTCCCAGCCAGGCTTCTGAGAAGAGATCTATTTCAGGGAGCCCAGAGGTAACTTTGAGCAGTTAATACTTGAGTCATGAGGACCTATGCAGAGGAAGGGACACAAAGAGAACTCCCAGCTGTCAAGATGCACTGTTAACCTCTAAAGAAGGGGAGATGCAGGGTGTAACTTAGTTATACTTCTGGATGACCTTAGTGTCAATAGCAAATGGGAAGGAGACACATGTTGAGTGTCCGTTCAGGATGGAAAGACTCTTAATCTCCAGAAATGTTCGTCAAGATCTTGAGAAGCTTCATACAACCATCTCTTGCCAAGAAACTCACAGATGTTCTTCTCCATATTATCCCCACTTGGCAGGCTTAAGAAAGACTGTATTTGTTTTTCCAAGCTCAGCATCCATGCTGGAAAAAGTAAAAAGAATTAAGAGTCTCAGCTTCTTTCTAAAACTTACTAAAACTGCTACTAGACCTTTGGCGATAACAAGAATTCCCATCCCATCTCA
>NW_024347292.1:0-335 GCF_902729225.1 Pteropus medius
TGTGTATGTATATGTATATGTATATATGCCTAGCAAAGACTATGTAATGTTTTTTTAATATATATGTGTGTGTATATATGTATATATTTATATATATATACACACACACACAAGTAGTAAATTCACGGAAAGGCAATATTTCTCAAAAAGCCAATGCGATTCTTCCCTCTAAACTTCAGTGCCATTTAAAAAGAAGTATCAGTACATTACGGTTATTATCTTTAGAAATAAAACCGCCTGTAAAGTCCTCCCGCTACTGCTGCCTGGAAGAGCTAGATAATTGAAATCGAGCTCCTGCGAGTCTTAGCGGTGGGACTGGGCATGCCCAGTAGCCC
>NW_024347293.1:0-443 GCF_902729225.1 Pteropus medius
GCGTTCCAGAGCCACAATTCAGCATGATCTCTTTTCATCCCAGAGGCCCCGGGGCTCCTTCCTAAGGCCTCGGCTCCTTCCCGCTTTCCGCAGTGGAAATCAGACTTGAGGACGGAAGCAGACACCTCCCTCTCCCTCACCTTTCTGCCTGGGATGGTCGTAATGGTCCCCGTGGACGCAGTCAAAATGCAGAAATGAAAGGCTCAAAGAGCTGATCGCAAAGCTCCTAAGGCACGGAGGCCGAATTCAGACCCACAGCTGTCTGTAGTGTCTCCCAGCTGAACTCTTTCCAGCGGGTGACGGCCGCCATGGACGCAGGGGCCAAAGCATCCCTGGGTACGCTGTCTGTGGGTGGCCCTGAACCCTGCAAGACCATACAGAGACGAATGAGACGTAGTTTGGACCTCTAGGAGCTCAAAGTGTCAGTGAGTGCTCCTCCAACT
>NW_024347294.1:0-526 GCF_902729225.1 Pteropus medius
CGTACTTTAGAAATCAATCGCTTATAAGAGATGTTATTTGCAACTATTTTATCCCATTCTATGAATTGCCTTTTTATTTTGCTGATTGTTTCTTTTGCTGTGCAAAAGCTTTTTATTTAATACAGTCCTGATTGATTTGCTTTTCTTGCCTTTGCTTTTTATGTCAAATCATATATATATATACACACATATACATATATATACATATACATATACATATATATTATATATATATATATTATATATATGTGTGTGTGTGTATATATATATACACACATATATATATAGCCAAGATCAATATCAAGGAACTTACCTTCTTTATTTTCATATAGAAGTTTTAGGGTTTCAGGTCTTACGTTCAAATCTTTGATCCATTTTGAGTTAATTTTTGTGTATGTTGTAAGATAGTTGTCCAGTTTTCTCAGCACCATTCTTTTCAAGATTTTTTTAAAAATTAATTTTACTGGGGTAACATTGGTTAATAATTACATAAATTTTAAATGTATAGACTTATGGTATATCATCT
>NW_024347295.1:0-336 GCF_902729225.1 Pteropus medius
TCCATTCAGTAGAAAACAATGCAGCCATTAAACGAATACAAAGTATGTGGTAGATTGAAAAATAGCCAAAATTATTCTTCTCTAAGCATGCCTTTTGCAATACGACAAGGGGTAGGATCTGTTTTGCACCCCCACGGCCATGTGACTCACTTGAGTCAACAGATTTTTACAAAGAAAACGATAGTGTGCTTGTTCTGAGCTTAGACCTCAAGAGAACTTGAGTTCTGCTTGTTCTCTCTCTCATTCTCAGTTTCCTCTCTCTCTTTCTCTCTCTCTCTCTCTCTCTCTCTCTCTCTCTCTGAATCAATCATCATGTGAAACGCTGAAGCATGTGGG
>NW_024347296.1:0-855 GCF_902729225.1 Pteropus medius
TTAGGTTAGGGTTCTGGTGGGGGTTAGGGTTAGTTTTAAGGCAAGATGTTAGAGTTAGGATTAGTGTTAGGGTTAATGTTAGGATTAGGTTAGGAGTGGGGTTTACCGTTAGGGTATGCTTAAGCTTATTTTAAGGTTAGGTATATGTTTAGGGTTAGGGTTACTTTTATTAGGGTTAGAGATATTGTTAGTGTTAGTGTTACGGTTAGCCTTAGCTTTAGCTTAGGGTTAGGGTGAAGATAAGAGTTTAAGGATAGGGTTGTTGTTAGTGTAAAATTTAGGGTTAGGGTTAGAATTAGGTTTAGGATTAGCTTTACTTTTAGTGTTAAAATCAGGGTTAGGGTTAGTGTTAGAGTTAAGATTAGGATGAAGTTTAGGAATAGAGTTAGGGTTAGATTTAGTTTTAGAGTAAAAGTTATGGTTAGGGTTAGGTTTATCATAAGTTCTAAGATTTAGCTTTATTGTTAGTGCAAAATTAGGAGAGGGTTAGTATTAGTGTTCGGGTTAGAATTAGGTATAGGATTAGCTTTATTTTTGGTGTTAGGATCAGTGTCCGGGTTAATATTAGGTTTAGGTTTAGAGTTAGATTTATGTTTAGAGTTAAAGTTAGGTTAGGTTTAGGTTTAGTTTAATAGGTTACGGTCGCTGTTAATGTTAGTTTAAAATTTAAGGTTAGCTTATTGTTAGCGAAATGTTTAGAATTTTGGTTAAGGTTAATTTTAGTTTCAAGTTTATGATCAGGAATAGGATTAGGGTTAAGGTTATTGTTATGGTTAGGCTTTCAAGCTAGGAGTTTGGTTAGGGTTAGTGGTAGAGTTAGGTTTATCTTAGTGTTCGGGTTAGGGTTAGGATAAT
>NW_024347297.1:0-1527 GCF_902729225.1 Pteropus medius
ACGGCAACCTGGTCGATGAGCGAGGGGGGGATGTTTTCTCCAGGACGCAGGAGGCAGTGCTCGAATGTGCCAGGGACGCAGCGGCATTGAATCGCATCCTGCCAGGCGAGTGCAGGTGTATGTAGGTGGCCTCTGGCGCACGCTCGGCACCGCATGCAGGTCACTGTCCCCGCCCGCCTGCTCTCTGCACCGTGTTGGCTCCGCCCACAGGCAGGCGGTGGCCGGCACGTGAGGGGGAGCTCCAGGCACCACGTGCGGAGGGGCGGGAGATCTCCCCAGCTCGGCCTCTGATCTCAACACCGAGGGAGTGAGTCCAGGTCCCTCCAATCTTGCTCCGAACTGAGCCACCCCTCTCCTCGGTCTTGCCCAGCTCCGGGGACCCCCGAGTCTCTGCCACTTTCGGCAAAATTGCATCTTCATGTCCCCTACACAACATCCTGTTTCGCCGCCTGATCCGGGCCACGCGCTTACAGGTGATCTGACTCTGTCGCCGCGTGAGCCTTGTCATGGGCGTAGGTGAGCCTGGAGGGAGCATAAGAGCGGGCTCAAGCGTGAGGCGGGCTGTGTCTTTGGCACGAAGGTGCCCCTGAGTCGGAGGGAGAGACGCGTTGCTCTGCTTGCTGGGGATAACCGGGAACGTCGCCGTCCAGGGTCCTGCTTCTCGGAGGGTTTGTGTGCTCAGCATCCCCCAGGAAACAGAACGTGCCGGTTAACCGTGTGCCTTCACTTGGCCGGACCACAGGCACCCGGCTCTCTGGTTAAACTTTGTTGTGGATGGTTCTGTGAGGGTGTTTCAGGATGAGATTAACACTTGAATGGATGGACCGAGAAAAGCAGGTCCCTCCCTACGCAGTGTGGATGGGCCACACCCACCCATCCCACCTGTCAGAGACCTGAATAGAACAAAAGCAGGGGCGGGGGAGAATGAGCTCCCTCGGTCTGCCTGCTGTCCAGCGGGACGTCCGTCCGTCTCCTCCTGCCCTCGGACTGACACTGAGACCACCAGCGCTCCTGGTGTCCAGCTTGCAGACGGCAGGTCATGGGACTCCTCAGCCTCCGCAGTCACGGGAGCCAATTCCTCCTAATAAATGTCATCTGTATATATTTGTTCCGTTTCTCTGGAGGTGCTGGGGGACGTGGCCCGGACGTGGCTAATGCAACAAGCAAGAAGAGATGATAGATACATAGATATGCAGGTAGGAAGGAAGGAAGGAAGGAAGGAAGGAAGGAAGGTAGGTAGATGATACATAGATAGATAGATAGATACATAGATAGATACATAGATACATAGATACATAGATAGATACATAGATACATACATAGATGAATGAGAGGGGGAGAGAGAAAGAGGTAGAAAGAGAGAGAGATTTATTTTAAGGAATTGACTCACACGATTGTATAAGCTGATAATTCCCAATTCCGCATGGTGGACCAGCAGGCCAGAGACCCAGACATGAGCTGATGCTGCATGTGTCTTGAGCTGAAGGGCTGTCTGGACACGAAATTCTGTCTTCCTCGGGGGACCCC
>NW_024347298.1:0-771 GCF_902729225.1 Pteropus medius
ACCCTCGCTCCCCTGCCCTGACCTGGGCAGAACACAGGGCCAGACAATTTTGTGCACATGGCTGGGAAGTCTGGAGGAGCCGGCCCTGCCCACAGCTGGCTCTAGCCACACCGGCTCCCGTACGGCCCTTGAACCTGCCAGGCATGGTCCTGCCTCAGGGCCTTTGCCCTTGCTGTTCCCGCCCCTAGAAATCTTCATGGCTCCTTCTCTTGCTTCCTTGGGGTCTTGACGCAGCTGTCACCCCCTGAGTATGGGCTTCCCTGACCACCATCTAAAAATACAACCCTCTGACCCTCTCCATGACTTTCGTGTTTTATTTTCCTCTTTAGTATCTATTATCTAACACACCACGTACGTACACACAGTGTATATACGTATCTTCATAGTTACAACTGTAGCTCTAGTTATATATACTTCTTTAGCTCTTTCGCCTCACTTACTAGAACAGAAGCTCTAGGAAGGAGGGGATTTTTGTCACGGAGTTCACTGATATGTATCCCCCATGTCTAAATCAGTGCCAAAGTTGTGCATCGCTAATCCTGCTGACAGATGAGGAAGCTGAGGTCAGTCTGCTTGCATGGACAGGACAGCTGTGGCGATAGGCAGCTAAGGAGCCACGCCCAGGTATGTCTGGTTGTGAAATCCAAACCCTGCCCCACTGCAGCCGCGACACTACCATCAGTGCTGAGAGAGCCCGTGGAATGTCCTCGCCCTACCTCCCAGCATTCAAGGAGGAAACTGAGGCCCAGGAGGGAACATTCCTTGCCCAAG
>NW_024347299.1:0-1707 GCF_902729225.1 Pteropus medius
CTGTGAAAATAACATCATAAGGTCTTTTCATCACATACTGCTTGTCACTCCTTAAAGGCCAATGTTCCCAACAGCCAACTGATTAAGTGGCTAAAAGCCAGCCAATTTAAACACGCGAGGTCAGATACAATCCTAAAAGTTTACAGTCATTTGCCTCATTTGAATTTTTCTTAATCATTATAATTCCCTAAAAGAGTCCACTTTTTTTATCGTGTTCTCATTAAATAAGCAAATAAAAAGCTCTCAAGTGGTAGTACAATAAAAAGTTGAACCAGAGTCTCTCAAATTAACTTGGTGTGCCAGTCACCCGGTCAGCTCTTCCAAGAGAGGCTCAGAAAGTTCGCGAATGTACTCGGGTCACACTGCAAGCAGCACAGGAGCCCACAAGTTCAACAGCAGCAAAGCCACGCCCACCGAGACGAAGGGGACACACAGCATGTGCCCCAGGGAGGGGGGCACAGAGTGAGGGAGCAGGGCACGCGAGGCCCACAGTCCCTTCTCCACACCTAGCGGTCTGGGGACTGCGAGGCAAATGGGACCAAGAAGCAGACAGGGTCGCGTCGACCGGGGTGGCAGCGGCCCTCCCAGCTGCAGCCCCCGAGCTCAACGCCCACCTCTCCACTCCCAAACACCTTCCTCCGCCATGCGGGCTGTGGCCTCCGCCTGCTTTCCGGACTCAGCTCACTCGTCCTGATCCCCTGCGTCCCTCCCAGGGCTCCACGCGCCCGCCCGTCCCTGTCACCACAGGAGCCACAGATACGCCAAGGGGCTGGGAGCTCCGTGCACGCCGGCTGGACCGACGCCGGGGCGGGCCGGTGCACCTGTGTCTGCCGGCGGAGGCTCCCGTCCCGCGGGGGCGGGCGAGCGGTCTGGTTCCAGCTCGGCTTCGGCTCAGCTACCTGACCTTAGCTCAGCACTGGACAGCGGTAAACGCCGAGCTACTCGTCTGTAAAACGGGGACAGCGGCACCCCAGCTCACCACGCAGGGCTGCCAAGCAAAACGAACGGAACAGGCACAGAGCGCGGCGCAGAACGAGGCCGAAGCGCAGTGGGGCGCAGCCCGGGGCGCACGGGCAGCCGGCGCCACCCTGCCACCTCGGCCCGGCGGCAGACGGCGGGCGCACCTGCACACCTGTCCACACCGACCTGCCCCCGCCCCCCGGCCCCGCAATCACAGCCTCTCGGTTCCAGCACCAAGCTGTACTCAATGGCCTCTGATGCAGGGTTTTCTATGTCAAATACGTACCGGGAATTCATTCTTAAGTTTCAATGTCATTAATCATCCGACATTCAGCAGCTCAGAACTCAGAAATTTACATTTCTACAATGGTGGCTTTGAAAACAAGGACATAAATGCAAACGTTCCACAAACGGCACGAGAATTTTCAGAGAACTGCCCAAACCAACCATCAATGCTGCATTGACGGGATTTTCTGAGCTCTTCATAACGACTGCGTATTCGTGATTTTTTAAAGACAAAACACAATTTGAGGATTAAAAAAAGAAGTAAGTTGAAAAAGAAGTCGTTACGTCTCCATGATTTCCAGAACAAACCTTGACTGATTGAGCTCCCACATAATGATGGCAGCAGGATCCGGGAGAGGGACAATTCGAGAGCTGCGAACGGGCGCGGGGGGCCTGGAGGGCACGCGGACGGAACGCGGCGGCCTGCCTGAACCTCCCTCGGGCAGCGAAGGGCGCAGCACG
>NW_024347300.1:0-590 GCF_902729225.1 Pteropus medius
AGCCGGTCTGAGCATGGGATGCTCTTTATCACTCCGCGTACGTAGCCCGTGACCGAAGGGGCAGATGGGGATAAATGGCAGAGGGCACTTCCGTGTGCACCGAAGCCGCATCTGCAGATGGAAGCCACGACAGCAGCGGCCGGCGCAATGTAAAGTAAACGTGTCCGTCTGTTCGTCTAGGTCATGATGGCTCTGTCCAGTCACCTGAATGCTGTGGAGTCGGAGAAACAGAAGCTGCGTGCGCAGGTCCGCCGTCTCTGCCAGGAGAACCAGTGGCTGCGGGACGAACTGGCCAGCACGCAGCAGAAGTTGCAGAAGAGCGAGCAGTCCGTGGCCCAGCTGGAGGAGGAGAAGAAGCACCTGGAATTCATGAACCAGCTAAAGAAATACGACGACGACATCTCTCCGTCCGTAAGTGCTCCTGGGGGGCGGGGCTGCCCTTCGCGGCTGTGGTCGGCAGGTGACGTTCCTTCCCCCCCAGCCACGCGTTTAGCAGATCACGGATTGTGCTCTTGGAATGAGTCCCCAGGCAAGGCATGTAAGTTCTGGTGTCATTTGTGTTTTTTAGAAGAGTGGTCAGAACATGGACA
>NW_024347301.1:0-2059 GCF_902729225.1 Pteropus medius
CAAAAGAGTACTCTTGGATTCAATAGGAAGGCTATTTATTATAAGTGGGAATACTTACAGTTTCTGACCTTCAAGAAAATTCCAAAATTAGTCTTTTTGTTGTTCTAATCTTTGGCTTTCCTGTAGAAATCCAATACTCATATGCTACGATTATCCAAGGTACACAATGAACTATCGACCCAGACATGTTGTGCTTAAGCAGTACCACATCCTCCTAGAATCACAAAAAGTTCCTTCTAGAAAAGATCTTAGAGATTGATTAATCCAAACCTTCATTTTGCAGGTGAGGAAATGATGACCCAAAGAAAGCTGAATACTGGCCCTAACCTAAGATGACAAGGCTATTGAGAGTCAAGAGTCTGTGACTACTAACTCATATTTCTACATTTTTTCTGCCAATCATACTAAACTGTCTCTGTCCAGATCTCTACAAAAACCTACAATTTCAGGAATCCAGTTTATGAAGAGAAAGACAGGTTGCCTCTACCTTTTTTCCTTTCTACAATCAGTTGAAAAGAACATGGACAAAGAGAAACTCCACAGTTGATAAAATTTTTGAAGAAGAACCTATAACACAAAACTTGATATAATTAGACTATCAAGGACGTAAAACTTGGACCAGAGTGAGAAGACACCAGTGATCACTAATGATCTCGTAAGAAAAAAGTTCTCCACAGCAAGTGGCAAATCCCGAAGGCAAAGTCATAATCCTCTGGCCCAAAGAGTAGAGTGTATATCAACTGACTGTGAAAATCCACCTATATTTTAGACTCCATGGAGGGCTAAGATTAAAGAATAAAACACAGACATGCCATCTTTAAAGGAAGGAGTCTACCTTATTATAGGATAGAAGAGAAACTGAAAGTATTAAATAACCCTAGAACTGCCAATCTTTGTCAGCTGAAGTTAAGAGCCAAATAACAATCCACCAAACGTACACACATACACACTTAAGACACATACACATATCTCTAACACATACGGGGGTGAGGAAGACCTCATAACTGGAACACTCAGCTCCTAACTTTTACTGTCCTTTTGCAAATAAGTGGTCCAGGAAGAACTGTCCTCATCAAAAAAATGAGTGATAATCAAAAAGGAATCAGCACAAAAGAGTACTAAAACCACATACACACAACATATAAGCATACAACACACATGCACACACATAGCAGAAGGGAATATAAAAAAGGTTATATGAAAAATATACATCGGAAATTATATACATTAAGCAGATGAAAATCATGACCACATTCCCATGGATGCAAAAAAAATTTTTATGAAAATTAGGAGGAAAAAATAAAATAAAAATAAAACCAAGTAAATTATAATGGAAAACAATCAAGCTGGCTTCAGAATTCCCCCCAAAATAATTTAACACAAAGCATACAAAATCCTGAGGAATTAAAAGTGTCCAATATATAAAAAATTGTCAAAAATTAAAAGCCCAATAATTTTATGTGTAGCCAGATTATCATTCATTCAGGTGTAATGGGAATTCACCAATGTTTTTAAACATCCAAGAATTAGGGTAATACAGTTCCAGCAATCTTTCCCTGACGTAACTACTGACAGATAACCATCTACCAACCAAAAGATAAATACACTGTGGTAACAGCTGGAAATAAGTGTGAATATCATTTAAATGGAGGACAGATGTTAAAACAATTGTGGTAAATATGGTTAAACAGAATCGTAAACGATATATTTTGTGTCAGAGTAAAAATAACAACATAAGTAGCAAGAGTTAGGAGACAGTGTGAAAAAATTGGAGATAATATAACCACTTTGACTTTCTCATCCTTCATAGTGTAGGATAAACATATATTGCTTAAAGTAGATAAATCAAATAATGGAAGCATATGGGTATTTTTAAAGTATAAATATGACCACTAAAATTACAAAGATTACCAAATATTACCAAATAAAATTAGCTGGTAAAGAAAAAGGAACAGAAGAAAATGGGAAGAAATGAATATACCATTTTCCTTATCACTCACACTGGGAAGTATACTTTGGAACTATTTGAATTTTCATATAATGTACATATATTTCAAAA
>NW_024347302.1:0-1231 GCF_902729225.1 Pteropus medius
CTCGCTCCGCTCCAGCGCCAGCCGCAGGCGTGTCGGGCGACACGGACGCCGCGCAGGCAGGCAGCACTCTCTAAGCTCCCGCGAGCTCAGTGGTCGGGTAAATGACAACATCGTAAATACAAGCAGCCTCGTTTACGACCGCTTGTGAGTGAGCTGTTCCGAGGGCGGCCACTGGCACTGAGAACACAGGGCGGGCAGAGTGGCTCTGTCCCCGGAGATCCCACAGTGCTCGCATCCTTTTGTCTACAGTGACCGCCCTGGCCCTGACCCGCGGGCACTGGCCAGTGGGGCCGAGTGTCGTCCGTGGAGGGGCCTCCTCCACTCTCCTTACCTTATCTCCGTCTTCTCCGGGGGGGCCCACGGGGCCAGCTGGACCGGGGAGCCCCACAGGGCCCTGGAGACCGTCTCGGCCAGCTGGTCCTTGGGGTCCTTTCTCACCCTAAAGAGGAAGAAGGTCGCTGGTCAGCTCCGTCGTGGGAACATCCTGCCACCAGCCCATCTCCCCAGAGGGGACCCCGGGCAGGAAGCCGGCAGTTCCCATGGTAACGGTGCCCTCAGTCCTGACAGACTGCAGCCGGGTCCTCTGAGCCGGGGCGTCTACCAGCCCCTTCCGCTCATCACCACGTCCCACCCCCGCCCATCCTAGGGAGGGCTTTTACACGTGGGAGACTGAGGCACGGCTGGGCACGGTGCAGCCCCGGCCGCACGGAACCCTGAGCCCGCGTGCTAGACCGCCACCGCCTCCGCCTCCGCCAGCGTGGCGCCCCCTCCGCCTCCGCCACCGCCAGCGCGCGCCCTCCGCGCTCCGCAGACAGCCCCGGGCCGCACGTGCGTGCACGCCGCCTCCCTCTCCTGCCTTGCTCCACTCCACCGGCCGTCGTGCCACACGGGGCGCCGCCGGATGCTGTCGCCGAGCCGGGAACCCCTTTCTTCCAAAGGACGCACAGCGCGGGGCCCCGGCGTCGGGCGTCCCGGCAGGCTCGCCCCCCGACCCCTCCCGCATGCATGGCTCCCCCCTGCCCCTCACGCTCAGTCCTCAGTCCCTGCGATGGCAGCCCCGCCCTGGCCAAGCCCGAGGCGGCCGGCCTCTTCCCCACGTCACTGCTCAGGCCGGCATCGCTCGGAGACAGACCTTTCCTCGCCCCGTGCTCTCTGGAGCTGATCTGGCGGTGACAGCCTTGTCACGGCTAGTGCCACTCTCGAGAGGTTTCTGCTCAAATCTTTACTCTCT
>NW_024347303.1:0-372 GCF_902729225.1 Pteropus medius
ATTTTATTTTATTTTATTTTATATTTTTTTAATTTTACTTTATTTTTTATTTTATTTTATTTTATTATTTTATTTATTTTATTTTTTATATTTATTTTATTTTATATTTTATATTTTATTTTACTTTATTTTATTTTATTTTATTTTATTATTTTATTTTATTTTATTTTTTTATTTTATTTTATTTTATTTTTTTAATGAGAGAGGGAGTAGTAACAAGGGCAAAAACGTGAGCTTCCAAACCCTCCGTTGGCGGTGTGTGCGCGCGTGTGTGTCAGGCGGGAAGAGAGGCGTGGGCTGCACGCTGGAAATGTCACATTTAGAACCGGGGCAGGGCTGGCTCTCGTGACCGGAGGTGGCTCCTTGCTGCAG
>NW_024347304.1:0-22716 GCF_902729225.1 Pteropus medius
CTAAGTGTTAAATACACACTAGATTCGATGGGTTAGTACAAAATAAAATAAAATATAAAATAAAATAAAATAAAATAAAATAAAATAAAATAAAATAAAATAGAATAAAATAAAATAATAAAATAAAATAAAATAAAATAAAATAAAATAAAATAAAATAAAATAAAATAAAATAAAATAAAATGTCAATAATTCCTACATGGATTACATGTTGAAATGAAAATAAAGAAAATACTTTGGATGTCCTGGGTTTAATAAGATATACTATTAAAATTAATGCCACCTGTTTCTTTTTGTTTAATGTGGCTACTGGAACACTTAGTTACACATTCCACCCCAGTTAAGTTTCTACCGGATGTTGGCACCCGCTGCTCACTGCTCACTGCTCACGCAAACTGGGACGTTCCCGGGGTTAGCACCGGAAGGCACCCCTCACTATGTTCCCCCTCTGGGAACCCCCTCTGGGAACCCCCTCTGTCCTGAGTAAACCAGGATGGTTGGTCACTCAGAAGCATTGCAAGGGCTGGACAGGGCGACGTGGGAGAGACGCTGCCCTTCGGAGCCTCAGTTTCCCCATCTGTGCACTGGTATTGCTAACGCGGGGCTTTCAAGGTGGTGACAGCTGATTAGTGCAGCTGAAGGAAGGGGCCTGGCACATAGGGGGAGCTCAAATGTAGCAGTCCATCCTGCTTGGTATGGGGGCCCCCTAGCCCCACCCTCCAGGCCTCCCCCAGCTCCTGCAGGTGCTCAGGAGCTGGGAACCAGTGGAAGAAACAGTAGGGTAGACTCGGGGTGCTTTCCTGGGGGTCTTGGTATTGAAATGAGTCCCTTCTGCCCCCATATCAAAACCACCATTCCTCCCTCCCTAAGAAATCGCAGAAGCATTCAAAGGAATGGCTCCTGGCTCCTCCTTCTCCCTCCTTCCTTCTGTTCTTCCTCATCCCTTCTCCCCTGTGGTGGCTCCCACAGCTCTGCCACTTGCTGGGCACTTCCAGGAGATGGGCACTGTGGACACGAGGTTCTTTACATACAACTGAGGCTCAGAGAGGCCAAACTGGAGCCTGAGGTCACACAGCATAAGCGGCAGAGCTGGAGTTCGAACCCAGGGTTGCTATCGTAGAGTCTGGGAACCTCCAGGAAAAAGACAGACAAAGAACTGATGAAGGAACAAAACTCCTTCCTGTCTCAGGTGCAAAGGCATGGCCCGGGGACTCTCCTGAATGGCCCACCTATCCCCTTGGCCACCCCCTTTACGAGGTGTCCGCACTATACGGCATCTCAGGGACCCATACACATGCTCCGTACACGTCCAGTGAAAATAGCATGGTGTTATTATCCTCCCACTCTACAGGTGAGGAGACTGAGTCCCTGAGAATGCCAGATGCGGCCCCAAGTCACGGCGAGTGGCTGAGCTGGGGTTGTAACCAGGTGCTGCTCAGTGCTCTGGTATGACAAGGCCAGGCCTTGCCCGTGCGTGGCAGGAGAAGTAATGTTTGCTCTGTGCCTTGTTGTTTACAGAGCCTTGTCATCCACCTTATCTCATTTATCTTCCCGACAACCAGAGAGGTGGGCAAATGTTTTCAATAACATTTTAGTTTACAGATGAAGAAACCCAGAGGGACTTGGCCAAGGCCACAGGTAGTGAAGTAAAACACAGATTCAGACTTCAGTCTGACTTGTGGCACAGCCCACGACACTGACATGAGCTGCCGGGACTTGGTTCATGGCTCAGGGAGTCATCGTAGGTCCCTGGGGAGACAGTGTCAATCTGCCCACCACACCCCGGTAGAGGACGAGTGTGGGATAGGCCCCGGGAGGAGTGTCCGCACAGGGGTGAGGCTGGGGAGGCTTTCTCTACTTCTGGATTTTCTCTTCTTTTCCTTAAAAACCAGGCGGAAAGTTTTGGCTGAGAGCAAATGTGCCTGTCCCACAGCAGGGAGTCCAGCCCAGGGCTGTAAAGGGCTTTCACTTTAAAGTTAGACAAACCAGGATTCTGACTCCACCACCTTCAGCTTTGTGACTCTGGGCAAGTGACTTAACCTCTCTGAGGCACAAATAATGGCGGAGCAGTGCTTTTCGTTCCTGCTGCATATCAGAATCACTTGGGGGAGAATTTTAAGATACACTAACACCCAGGCCCCCGTCTCAGAGATTCTGACATCACTGGGCTGCAGCATGGCTGGACAAAGGAGATTTTCACTGGCGATTCCCACATGCTGTGGGGCTGGGCCTCTCTGTCCCCGCTGCTTTTGGGAGGTGAGCTGAGATACAGCGTGGAAACCACGTGACCTACAGAGGTGGTCAGCACGTTAGACCTCTTTCCACCCTACTAGCCTGTCTTTTTTGGAAGCCACATTCTTGATGCTGTCACAGCAAACCACGAGGTCTAAAGGAGAAATACGTCTGCAGAAGAGCCAGACCACCAAGGCCTCATGACGAAGAACCATCAACTCGGCCAGATGGGTGAACCTCAACGTCATCTTGCTCATTTACTGCAACTTGGTTTCCCCAACTTGGTTCTATGACCTCTGCAACTTCCGTGCCGACTACTGAGAACCGTCCAGTAAATAGTCAGAGAGGACTATTCTGCAGCCTTTGGAAATGGTTACAGAGCTGGGAGGCAGTGTGGCAACTCTTTATGATATAAACGAAATTATGGGGGATGCTGTGCTTGAAGTGTGGGCCTATGGGCAGAAACTGGAAAGGGATCAGGAAGAAAAGATAAGGAAAGTAGAATGATTGCTGGGGCCAAGGAATCTTAGATGGATTTTTAAAACTCAAACTTCTATTATCTATATAATAATCAATAATAATCATAAGTAAATGTAATTTGAGATGAGAGTTTTCCGTGTTGTGTTGTGTTCACTGATGTATTGCAAACGCTTAGCCCAGGGCCTGGGACACAGTAATAGCTCAGTAAATATTAATCAGATGAGTGAATATGACTCTTGTTGCTTTGAGACTTTCCTGATAGATTCTTAAAACATTTTTGAGCATGAACGGCTTCTCTTAGCTTTTGTGTCATGTGCATATGGATTAGCATGCCTTCCATACATTTAAATTTTTGATGACAATTTTTTGAATTGGCCAAAGTTGAACACAGAGCCCTGTGGCACACCACTGGAGACCTTTCCTGGACCTGTGATTCCTCTAAGGGCTTCTCCCAGGCCCTTCAGCATTTTGAGATGTGGTTTTGCAGCATGAGGAGGCCTGTAGACACCAAGCTTCCAGGGGCTGCCTGATCAACCCCTGCTTCCAGGAACCTCCTAGGAGGTATGTAGTTCAAGTTCATTGCCCTCAACAGACAGGTTGGAAGCAGCCCTGGGGCTGCCCAACCTGTTTTCTCTCTCTGGCATGTGGCTCCTGCCCTTTGGCTCTGGGGGCAAAGGCATCACTCTCTTGGTTTCTTTTGCCCCATATGCTGCTAAAAATCCCTGTTTGCCACCGTTACCAGGTTCCATAAACCCTTTGGGCCTTGCCGTCTCTGGCAGTGGAGTCAGGGCCTAAGTGTGCTACTTCAGTGCCATGTGAGCTAGACCTTTCCCCAGCGACAGGACTGAAGAATAGCCCCAGTGCAGAAGAGCACTTTTGCCCAGCAGCGAAGTCCTAGAAGCCCCAGGAAGAGGGCTTCGGGTCCCATTGCCATGGGCAGCAAGATCTAGACCATCTCCAGGGGCTCCCTCTGCCTTCAGGCCCGCCCCAACCTCACGGACCTGGTGGCCCGCTGACAGCCAGCAGGAGATGACCTGGAAGGACCTCTCTCACCTGCCTCTCACCAGCCTCCTCCAGGCACCCATTTGCACGATGCCGTCCTCACCTGCTGCCTCCCTGCTCAGCCTGTGATGTCCTGCCTTGCTTTCTGCTGGTTCTGGGCAGACCTCTCTAGATCCATCTCCAATTCTCTGCTGCTCAGACGAAGTGGAGTTACCTGGAGCTTGCATTTCCTGAGCCCTACTGTGTGCTGGGTTTACACTAAGGACTTTATAAGAATGTTCTTCTGTTAACGGATGGGGGTCCCTGCCCCCACGAACCAGAGCAGACGAGCCAACAAGCGCTTGACGGCCAAGTGTCCCGAGTTAGGGTGAAAAAAAATAAGAGGGGGATGGGGGCGGTGAGTGTCCCAGAAGCCCCTCTGAAGAGGTGGCACTTCAGTTGAGGTAGGCTTGGTCCCTGGAGAATTGGAAGGGGAGGCGAGGAAAGGCAGGGCAGAGACTCACGTGCAGAAGCCTGAGGGCAGGAATGGGGTTACTTCTTTGAGGAACTGGAGGAAGGCAGGAAGAGCTCTGAGGGGCTGGCCAAGGCCAAGGCCAGGCCATGCAGAGCCTTGGAGGACAGAGAGACAACTTTGGCTGTAATTGGGGCTGCACTGGGCGCCCGGCACAGCTTCAAGCTGGGGAGTGGCAGGACTGGGCAGAGTGAAGTAGCAAGCATGTGGAAGACATGGAGGCCATTCAGTGTGAGTTGGCAGGGCCTTGGACCAGGATGCTGGAGGTTTAGACAGAGAATGGATGGCTTCTTGACCCATTTTGGAGCAGGTGTCAACGGGACTTGGTGATGGATTGAAACTGGAGAACGAGTGGGGTGGCTTGCTAAATGTGAAACAACTGATTCTCCCCAAAGAGGAGCTCTGTTTTGTCGCATCTGCCAATTCCTGTGGTGTAAATATTCCTGCCATGCCATATTTCAAGCCACCGATGTGATGTGCAGAGTTGGGAAGAGATGTGCACAGCTGGCTCTCACCACGTTGAGCCTGTTCCAGCCACCATGGGGAGTGAGCGAGAGGGGAGAGAAGTATCAAGAATGCCAGCCATTTCTCTGGTCTGAGCGGTGCAGTAGGTGATGAGGGGCATCTACTGGTGGAGAAGATTTAGAGGGGGAGAGGCTGGTGCAGGTGGACTAAGAGTTGTCCTTCCATGCTGAGATGCCTGTAGACTTCCCCAGCTAGGTACAGAGGTTGGAGCATGGGGTCCAAGGGATCTTGGTTGAGGTGTAAGTGTGGGTACCGTTAGCAAAGAGATGACGTCGAAAGCCTGGGGATCAGAGGAGGAAGGGGAGGAGGAGGGAGAAGAAGCCAGGATGGAGCAGAGGCCAGGATGGAGCCGAGAGGAACGGCGTCATCCCACCAGCCTGTTTAGCTGCTCGCACCTCCCTGACCTGTGAGGAAGCAGGCCTGCTCCTTCTTGGAGCTCAGCAATGCTAAGCGGATGCATCTTCACAGGGCGGGTAACTGCCCCCTTCCACTTGTGACAGGGCGGGTGACTGTCCCCTTCTGGCTGTGATTCTGGAGCCTCATGGACCATAGGCAGACCCTGCGAGGATCTTGCAAAGCAGCTTAGAGGCCCCACGGGTTCGGGGCCAAGGTTACAGGGCAACCGAGAGAGGAAGGGAGGATGGGACCACAGGCAGAGAGCGGGCGAGCCGGAGAGAATAGAGAAACTGAGATAAAATGATGATCATGAAAGCTATGACTTATTACATCCTCACCAGATGCCAGGCCGGTGCTCAGAGCTTTGGGTAAAATTAATCTTCACATCACCCCCCACGGCAGGTAGTATTATTGGCACATTCACAGATGGGTAAACAAAGAGACAGCAAGGGCCTGAGCCAGGCGGTGCGATGGCGGTGCCCTCCCTGCTGCCTCTCTTCTCCATTTCACCTAGTTCCTTCCCCAACAAGACAGAGCCTTCTATGTGAGTGGTTTTGGTTTCTGAGGGAATGAGACCTATTTTGTCCCCCTGGATACCACCCTGAGTTGAGGCCAGACTGAACCACAGCTGGCTTCTGGTTAGTCACCACTGTCATAATTTTCACCATTATCCCCATCATCACCATCACCGTTACCTTCACCGTCAGCGTCGCTGGATAGTAGGATAACAGGGGATTGTTTTTTTATCTGTACTTCCAATTTTTCTGCCATGACCAAGCACTGCTTGTGCATTTTAAGAGCGGGACAGTGTGACGGTGGCGCTGAGGCACTGTGATGACCGCTGGGACAAGGGGATGCCCGTCCGAATGGGCGAGAGCCCTGCCTCGCTCACAGGGCTGCACCCAGCAGGACCTGACAGGCCCCGGGCCCTTTGGGCTGGCTTCTTCTCTCCAGCATGCTGGGCAGCCTGCCATCTGACCCCCACTGTGGCCTGCCCTCCGCAGCGCAGGGGTGCCGCCAGCGGGCATAGTCAGGTCCAGACAGGGCCTTGGAGGCTCTGTGTGTTTGGGGCATGGGTGGAGGTGCAGGAGCAGCCTGGCTTTCTGGACGTGGAGGGAAGAGTTGCTAAAATGCCTGCTTCATGAGCGGGGGTCCCCAGCCATCTCCATCTCAGGACAATTCCTGCACTAGAGACAATGACGCCCGAATGGTGGAATCTGAGGGCAAAACATCATCAAGCTGGGCCTGGCTCCACTCTCCTCACAAGTCTGTGCAAAGATGGGCTTGTCCATGTCTGTCTGTCAAATGTTCCAGACCTGACTCGATGCCACTGTGGCCTTCTTTCTCTTCCGGTACCCCACCACCAACCCCTACCCTCTATGGTGGGTGGTTCCTGTCTCTCCAGCCAGGGGCAGGATCAGATCTCCCCCTGCTCCTGTGCCCTTCCTCACCCTGGGGTCTCTGTGGCCCACGGGGAGGAGCCTAGCCATTTCCTGAACAGTCAGCACAGAATCCTGGGCACAGGATGTCTGCGCTTGATAGGAGCTGTCCCAGGAAACCAATGCCCCGTTTCCCAGTGTAGATGCTGAGGTCCAGCGCAGGGGCGTGGTTTATCCAGGGTCACACATAGGAATGTGTCTTGGAATTCAGCCCCTTGCTGCTCCCCGCTTCAGTGACTTACTCAGTAGGAATTTATGTCCCTTGCTGTGCTCAGAGGTGGGCATTCGATGGTGGAGGGAAAGACACAGGTCTTGCCCTTAAGGAGATGATGCTCCAGGAGGGAAGTAAACAAATAAGCACGTGAATAATGTACTATCGCTAACTGACCAGCCTGCCCATGTCCGGAAAAGCCAGCCTGAGAGGGACAGCTGGGCTCTAAAAGGAAAGTGGGTAAGGACTGATTCGCTTAGAAAAGGCCTTCCGGGTGAAGCCCACGGCAGGTACAAAGGCCCTGAGGTTGGACAGAGTCTTTGAGAAATGGAAAGGGGTGTATATCAGTTGAGGGTATCAGTTGAAGCTGGAGAGGCTGACAGCAGCCAAATCACCTAGGACTTGGTGGCTATGGAAGGATTTTGGTCTTTTTCCCAAGGGCAAAGAGAAGACGCCAGAGGAGGGCGACAGGATCAGACCTGCATTTTGAGAAGATGGTGGGGAGAATGAGGGCAAGCAGGGGTCAGGAGCTGCGGCAGCTGTCCCAAGAAAACATCAACGCCATGGGCATTTCCTATGCCCAGGAAGATGCTCCATTTGGGACAGGCCAGATTCCAGGATGCTCCGTGTGTATGTGTGTGAATGTGTGTGCATGTGTGTGCATGTCTGCGTAGATGTGTGTGTGTGTGAGTGTGAGTGTGTGTGCGTGTGTTGCAGAGTGTGAGGGGCAGACTGTAGAGTTTGCAATTGCAGTGGGTGAAGCTTGCCGTGGGGATAAAAGGCAAGGGTACATGGGTGTGGCTTCTCCTCTTTCCCAAGGCCCAAAGGCTCTCTCTGCCCCGAGTCTAGGTGGCCTGTCGTGGGCTGGGGCAGCCACCCCCATGAGCTCCTTCTTCCTTCTTCTGGAACTGGCATGTGTGGCTTCAGGGGCATAAAGGCCTGGGTCTCTGGCTGGGGTGAAGTAGGCTAGGCTTCCGAAGCCGAGCTCTGGCCCTGCATTCTGCAGGAAGCTGTGGGCCACATTGCCCACTGATAGCAAGTATCCCTTTGCCCCCTGTGCTGGCGCCTCCTCAGAGACCTCATGCGGAGGAGAGTAGCCTGGATTCTGGCAGGATCTGGTCCTTGTGGGTCTCCTACTCTGATATCTACATAACTATACCTTGAACCTCCCCACTGTCCCCAGCAATGGTGGCTGCCTGTGTCTGGGAGCCCCAAATTTCCCCCACGGCTATTCTGGTTCAGTCTTAGCATCCTCTACCCTACCCCAAACTGCCCAGAGGCCCTTGTCCCTCGGCCAGAACCAGGACAGGCCCAGAACACACAGGCCCAGTGCAAAGTGAAAGCGCGGTGCCCCTTGGTCAACAATTATTAAGAATGACGAGATGGCGACAGCAGAGCATCAAACCCAGTACGGGGCCCTTCTGAGAACGCCTCGGCCGGAATCCATTTAGAGGGGTAGGAGTGGGCCCGCCAGCATTTCAGGGTGAGAAATGCCTCACAGCAAAAGAACTTACCGGGAGGCTGGCCCTGGCCTCCTTCTCTCATTCATTCATTGCCTTATCCACTCCTCCGTTCATGCCATGATCGGGTTCTGAGCTCCTGCTAAGCACCAAGTTCCACTGAGGCCACGAGATTGGAGATACATCGGTCCCGACTCTGTGCTGGCCTTGGACAAGCACCGCACACCCCAGGTTTCCACGACCCCTCCTCACCTGGCCTCCCAGCACCTGCCCAGCCCAGAGCACTCCTCTGGGCGCCTCCCCTAGCATGGTCCGGTCCATGTGCCTGGGACTCGATGGCTGAATGCATTGTATCCCAGGAGGAGACCCCCATATAATGGGGCATGAAGTCCTGTTGCTTCTTCATCCTTCACACCCCTCCATCTGTCTCCCTACCGAGTCCCCTTCGTCTCTCGCCTGCATTAACATCATCACTTTATAAATGAGGCATAACCTGGAACTTACGCACAGCACAGTACACACAGTACATGCCTCTTAAGTTTACAGATGTGCAGGCCAGGAGACCACGCCCAGGTGGAAACGTGGAACTTGCCCGCCCCCGAAGGCCCCCTTTTCTGACTTTTGTCCCCATACATTAGTGTTCCTGCTCTCGATCTTGACATCAATGGCGTCAGTCAGAACGTTCTCCCTCGTGTCTGGATCTTTTGCTCGACATCGTGACTCCAGGATCGCCACGCCGAGGTGTGGGTTGGTGGTCCCTCCCTCGTCTTACTGAGCAGAATTGCACTGTCCGCCAGCACCACAGCTTGTTTATATCTGTTTCCCAGGCATTTGGCTATTTCCAGCTTTTTGCTTTGTGTGGACAGCTGCTATCATATATTTGGAGTAAATGCCTAGAGATCGGACCGCCAGGTCAGAGAGAAGGCAAATCTGTGAGTTTGTGAGAAACTGCCCACGGCCTTCCAGAGGGGCGTGTGGGTTCCTGCAGCCGCCTCCTCCTGGCTGGCCCCACTGGATTTGAAGGCAGCCCCTGCCTTTAAGGGAAACATTCAATTCAAGCCCAGCAATACCGCCCAGCCCTCCACTACCTGCCCTGCTTATCTCTCAACCGTATCCCCAGCTTTCTTTCACCTTGAACCTCACATGCCAGCCATATTGAGGCCCACAACTGAACACACATCATTTCTGTCCTTCTGCATGAACTATCCTTTCTGCCTGGAGCACACGTCCTTCCAGCGCCCTCCTGGGGACAACCTCCTCGTCTTCTAAGACCTCACTGGAGCATCTTTATGAGCTGCTGACATCTCCCAGGTCCTGATCTATGCCCTTCAGCCCACATCCGCCACCCTCCTCTGGCCACCTTCTGAGTGCACCCGGCTTGCACTGTGGTGGAGATGCCATATGGGCAGGGAAGGAATGGTGGCTTTTTTATTCCCAGCCATGCCCTCACAGCCTAGCAAGATGCCTGGCACACAGGAGGCCTTGGCAGACGTGCAATAAATGAATCAGTGAGGCCGAGTCCGGTGGACACATGCAGAGGTGTGACTTCCGTCTGGTAAAGCACACACTTGTTAAGTGTGCAGCTCGGTGAGTTGTTGCAGGCGCGCATGCCTGTGTGACCACCACCAGGTCCAGACTTGAAACACACCCAGCTCTCTGTATAATTTTTGTCCCCATAGATTAGTGTTGCCCATTCTTGAACTTTCTATAAAAGGTATCACAGAAATGCTCTCTCTTGTACCCACCTTCCTCTGCTTGTTCCAGACTCCTGCTCGGAGATGCAGTCTCTGGGCCCGAACCCCTCTGCCTCAGTGCCCGGTGTCTTTGGCAGCCTCTACGTTGAGTGTTACCCTCTCTCTCCCAAGATTTCTCTTCCCGCTTTTTGCTTCCATCCTCAGCCTGGGTATAGGCTTTATAGGCAAGTTCCTGAGTCCTGAACGGGTGAGGCCACTTCTTCCTGTTATCAAGTTATTTTTGAAATTCAGGGGCCTGAGCCATGGTACTGCCTTGGTCCCACTCACAGACGACTCCCCAGCACTTTTTCTAGGCCTCCCTGTTTCCCGTGCCTCGCTGTGTCCCCTCTTCGCAAACACTCGGCCTTTTAATCACTGCAAAGTCTGGTCCACATGTCACCTTGGTCCACCTGGCCACACTTCCAGGCTTGTTGGTGTGATAATACAGTGAGACACTCTATATTTGTCAGAGGAGAGCCTTACAGACCAGCCAACCCCAAGTAGTGAATTCTCAAAGTGGGGTCTCCAGACCAGCAGCATCAGCACCACCTGGGAACTTAGAAATGCAAGTTCTTGGGTTTCACCTGAGACTCACCATCTAGGAAAAACTCACTATTTCTTCCCTCTACTCTCACACTTACAGCCCTTCTGACAACAGATGTGGGGTGTTTTTCCACTCTGAACGATTCTCAGACACTAGCGGGGTGTCCTACAATTCAATTCAATTCCAACACTAATCAGCGTTGGCACAGACCCCGCAGGTTGGGGGCTCAGTCCCACAAGACTGTCCTCACTTCAGATGCCAATCACAAGTAGTGGGTCCTCAGGTTACCCACACTTCTGTCTGATCTAGCTTTAAATCCGAGGTTCTCACGACCCCCTCCTCTGATTCATTAATTTGCTAGAGCAGCTCTCAGAACCCAGGAAAAGTTACTTATTATTGCTGATTCATTACAAAGGATATTTTAACGGATACAAACGAACAGCCAGATGGAGAGATACATAGGGTGAGTTCTGCAAGGGTCTTGAGCTCCGGAGCTCTGTCCCTGTGGAGCTAGGGTGCATCACCCACACAGCACCTCTATGTGTTCACCAACCTGGAACCTCATACTTTAGGGATTTCATGGCGGCTTCATTGTGTAGATATGATCAATTATTACTCAATCTCCAGCTCTTTCCCTTCCCTAAGGGATTGGGGATGGGGCTGAAACATCTAAGCTTCTAATCACAGTCTTTCTGGTGATGAGCCCCCATCCTGAAGCTGTGTGGGAACCACTGAGTCACCTCATGAGAACATAAGATGCTCCTATCACCTAGGAAAGCCTAAGGGGTTTAGGAGCTCTGTGTCAGGAACTGGGGTCGAAGATCAACTATTAGAATAAAAGATGTTCCAAGCACTGTCATCATTTAGGAAATCACAAGGGCTTACGGAGCTCTGGTGGGGAGCTGGCGATGATCACCAAACATGTATTTCTTATTCTACCACAGTATCACACTCACTGACTCAGAAACTCGGGGATTGGCACCTGGCAATCTGTGTTCCCATAAACCCTCCAGGAGTTCTGACTCACAGCACGGGAACGTGTTGGTGACGGACTTTCAATCAAAGTGGGAACCTCACTTTCTTTGAGTAGGAGTATGTTATCATTGTTCTAAAAAATGCAAAAGGGTCCTATATGCGAGGCTGATGCAGTCTGATAGCAATCAGAACACCAGCTCAAGCCCCCCGGTATGGGCCGGCTAGTTCTCAGCGGGCTGCCTGCGTCAGTGCTGATGAGCTTTTATACCTCGCACAAATGCCTGCCGCACATGGAGGGAGATGTGGACCACAGGGTGCGTCCTGTCTCCCTGAGAGTTGAGGCCTGGCATGCCCATTACTTTCCACTGACTTCTCTCAGATCCATTCCTACCCTCTCTGTCCTGCTGTGCCATGGGAGGCTGGTGCCCTGGCCAGCTGGCTTCCAATTGGGTTTTGATCAATGGGAGATGGTGGCAGGAGGCCAGGCGGCAGGAGGTCAGAGGGCATGAGGTCAGAGTGCAGGAAGATAGAGTGGTCAGGACAGTGGTGTGCTGGCAGACGTTTAACAACCAGCTTCAGGAAGGTGTTGTGGAAAGCCCTAATTTGCAGTTTGCTCCATTCTGCGGTGTGAAGAGATACCCAGGAGTATTTCCGCCACACAGGTGCATAGATGTGGATAACCTCATGGCCACAGCTAGTCGTGAAATGTAGCAAAATCATTAGGGAGTGATGTGTTTTAGTATGTATCATCTTTGTTTCGAATACAATTTATTAATCGTAAGTTTACATAATTTAATTTACGATTAAAGAATGTGTTTAACAACTGGCTCACGAAATTTCTGAAACTTTAACGAGCCTGTTGGGGCACACTCCTGGGGCAGGCGGTGCCCCTTGGTTATGCCTGTCTGGGGGACCTCTGTGGCCCCCTCCAGCCCTGCGATTCCTCCTCCTGGTCTGACTCTCACCTGGCTCCAGTGACACTCTCTCCCCTTGTCCCTTCAGCTTGGGGCGGAATTGACTTCCTGCCCTGCTATCTTCAGGGTGCCTCAATGGCCTTCCTTGTCTCTTTGTTGGGTACCCTAAAAGGTGCATCCTAGGGGTGGGGGACAACTGAGCAGATGCCCACCCCTTCTTAAACCCCAGACCCACCTCCATTTCTTTTACTTATCAACCTTCTGCATAAGATGTCATTGAAAGAAATGATTCTGAGACTAGAAACCAAAAACCTGTGGGGACATGGCAAGCTCTCTAGGACAGAAAAGTACTCAGTAAAAGTGACTGCATCCCGCAGGCATGGTCAGAGGGCATAGCAGTTGGATTGCTTTCTTGGGAGGCAACGTTGCCATGTCTATGATGATAACAATGCATGTGACATTGGACCTGGCAATGCCTTGTAAGGTATTTGCTGAGAGACAGACTCAGGCCCCTGTGAAATGATGTCTGTCAAAAGTTATTCATTACACCATTGTTTAGAAGAGCTGCAAATGGACACAACCCAAGTATCAATCATTAAGAGACTCATTAACTAGGTTCTGGCACATTTTTACAATGGAATATTTTGCAGCCGTTTTTTTTGTGCAATGATATAAAAGGCTCTCCATGATTACATCTGAAAATGGGACACCAGGATGGCGGGTGGAGCTTGCTTCCCTGGGCAGGCGGTGAGGAGGAGCCCCGTTCTCTGGTCACCGGTGCATTCCCAGCCCAGGAGGGCTTCACTGGGTGAATGGGGTGTGGGAAGAGAAAGAATAGATTTGGGTATGGTGTGGTCAGGGAGGCCTCTCTGAAGAAGTGACATTTCCACTGAGACCGGAAGAATGTGTGAGGAGCCAGCCACGGGAAGAGGGCGGAGGACAGCTTGGGCAAAGGCTCTGGGGCTAGAAGGGCTGGTGTGTGTGATGGCGGCGGTGGGACCGAAGGTTCTAAACTCTGGGGCGAGAAACGGGATTTTGGAGAGGTGGGCAGAGGGCCGACCACACAGGACCTTGAGAGGCGGTGTGGTCAGGAACTGGCCTCAGAGGCCACTTCTCAGCTGTGCCTGTTTCCTCATGGGTAAAATGGGGATGAAAATAGGAACCACCGCACAGGATCAGGAATGAGGCATCACACTGAGATCTGTACCTGGCACAGGGCGAACTCTGCAGAATGCTAGCTGCCATTATTATTACTATGATTATTATTATTATTAACGACGGATCCCAGGAGACAGAGTCCGGCCTAGAAACTATGTCAACTGCCTCAGGGTTCTGAGTCTTTTCCATTCAGACTGCTCCCTCCCACCTCTCCCTGCACACACCCCAGTTTAGAATAATCTGCAGCTGGCGGGAGCCCAGGGTCTGTATCCTGTCCAGGCCCCTAATTGGGAGCTTCTGTGTCTCTTACACTATGACCACATCCCTGGAAAGAAGGCTCAGCCGTGGGTGCCCTGGCAGGCTTGCCGCCTCGTGCTCCAAATGGGAAGGAGCTGGAGAGTGGCTCCGGGCTGTGTGGCAATGGGGTGCCGGCTGTAGGATCACGGGGCCCTTGCTGGGGCTGAAGGCAGTGTGGAGGCCTCTCCGGTTCTCAGGGACATGGTGCCTCTCTGCATGCTCCTCTGGGCTCCGGCAGGTACTGGGTGGGGCTGGGCCCTGGGCCAGTGCCTACTCCCTGGCATGACCTGCTGGTTCAGGACAGGCAGCAACTGGCAGAGGGAAGGTGCAGCCAAGTGGAGAAAGGTACACTCAGAGGTAGGACTTGCCCAGAGCCTGCACCGGGAAGCCTGCTCCTGTCAGGGCGCCAAAGCCAGCCCCCCAGAATCGCTCTTCCTTCCTCCCAGCTGCTCAGACTCAACCTTGACTCTTTGTTTGTTTACATTCCAACCCATTGGCAGACCCTACCAACTTTACCCGTAAAGGTATTTGGACTTTGACCACTAGGCACCATGCCCGCTGCGCCCGTGGTCAGCATGGATAGCCACAAGACCTCCTAACCACAGCCCACCCTCCACCCAGCAGCCGGGATAATCACACCACACGAAGCCGGGTGGCACCCCTGGCCCTGCAGTGATGTCCCTCTCACCCAGGTGTAAACCAGTCCTGTCTGGCTCCTTCCACCTTGGCCCTCTAGGCCCCTTGCTGCCTCCCTCCCCGAGCCTAGACTGCATGTCCCTCAGACTGCCACGTGATTCGTGCCTCACTCATTCAGGTCTCTGAGCTCAAATGTCTTCTCAGTGGCTAGAGCACCTATATAAACAGTAACTTCTACCCTCCTTAGCCCCCTGTGTTTCTACATGGCCTCACCACACTTTACTTATTGCATGCTTACTTATTCATTTGTTTGTCTGGATCCCAACACTGGGATGCAAGTTAGCACAGGGCAGGCTGTTTTCTGTTCTATTCTCTGGTAGATCTCAAATCTCATACAGGGCCCAGCACATAGTAGGTGCTCGCTCAATAAATACCACTGCATGAATTGAACCGCAAGCATATCCTAAGCAAGAGACCACTAGGATCATGACCTCCTGGGCCCCTTCCTCTGGGACTGACCTTTCTGTCCCTGGTGACATAATGTCAGATGGCGCCTTTAAAATGCTGGCTTTCCCTCTGGCAGAGCCCCAGGAGAACTCTAGAGTGGGAGGCAGGAGGCTGGAGCTGGGCTTCTTCCTGGCCACAGGGCTGGGGTGGGTCTCACTGCATTCATCCAGCCAGCAGGGGGCTAGTGCTCTGCACAGACAGAGGCCGGGTGACAGATCGCAGTGCATGTTGGGGGAGCTCATCAATCAGGGCATGGCAGTGAGCAAAAGGCAAACGCAAAACTGACAAGGAACGCTCCGACCCTGGCAAGCAGAGTTGGGAGAGTTTCCTCAAGAGAAAGAGTAAAGACTGGAAGGCATTAGCCAAAGGAAGCTGGGGGAGAAGGAGGCTGCCTCCTGGGAGGGGAAGTGACGGCAGAGCTGGCCTGGGTTCTCTCCAAGGGACTTTCTATCTCAGATATCCCAGAAGTCGGCTCCTCCAACCCTCTCTCCCCTAATATCAAGTGGCTTGGGGAGTAGCGGGAGTATGTAATAGGAATTGTAGGTCGAGATCGTAGGCTTATCCACATGAACTGTTACAGTGCAAACCCCATGCATCTCCAAGCTGTTGTTTAGACACTATCATATCTTAGAGAGACAGGCGGTCGTGGGCCGAATGGTGGCCCCCAACATATATGTCAACGTCCTAACCCCAGGAACCTGTGAATGTGACCTTATTGGGAAAAGGGGTCTTTGCAGATGTTATCAAGTTAAGGGTTCTTATGAGAGAGGGAGATTTAAGACACAGGGAAGGAGGCAGAGACTGGAGCCACACAGTCATAAGCCAGGAAAGCCTGGGGCCACCAGAGCTGGAAGAGGCAGGAAGAATCTTCCCTTAGAGCCCCCGGAGGGAGGGCGGCCCTGCCCACACCTCCATGTAGGACCTCTGGCCTCCGGAACTGTGAGAGAATAAACTCGGTTGTTTTAAGCTGCCCAGTTTGTGGTCATTTGCTACAACAGCCCTGGGACACTCATACAGGAAGGACTGCAAGGGGATCAAAACCTGACTGACTGCAAAGGGATTTCGTTTAGGATTACCCTTCCTTCCAAGTTTCAGGTTTGGGCTTTAAGCGCAGTTCCCACCCAGCCACGCACCCTGCTCCGTCCTGGGAGTTGGGGGGCGGGCGCATCACCAGTCGGGAGAATGCGGTTCTGCAGGGCGTGGCCACGGTGCCCGCACCTCCTCCCTCCCAGAGCCTGGGCTTCGAGTTTGCCCAAGGCGGAGTCATATGAGTCCCTGGTTCACAAGACAGCCTGTGAGGTGTAGCCTGGCTCTGCCTGACCTGACCTGCCTGTTGCTGTAGCCTGGAAGCCCTGGGAATTTGCTGTCAACCTCGGAGGCCACTTAAAGCGGGAAAACAGATTGTTCTACTAATTGGTAGTGACGTTCTACCAATCCTGGGAGAGGTCCCGGGCTCCCAGGGTGAACCCTGAATCTGAGTACAAGGAGGCATGCTGCTCCCTAGGAAGGTGGTGGGAGGACCGAAAGGCCAAGGAGGAGAAATGGGGGGCACCATTTACGGAGCATTCGCCACGCCTCCAGAGCTTAGCATGCCACCTGCATTACACCAGGGGCGGTTCAGCTTCCCTCCCAGCGAGGAAACTGAGGCAACACGACCTTCCCAGGGCTATCCCCCACCCTTCGTAAGTGGCAGGGTTGGGCTTAGAACCCTGGAGAGGCCAATTTTGGCCGAGCAGCTGAGAAGGCATAAAAGGGGCTCCTGACCAAGCCAAGGGCCCAGGGTGGGGAGGGCAGAGGTCAAGGGTTCAGGAGTGAAGCAGAGATCAAGGGCTAAGGGGAAGGGAGCAGAGGCCAGGGGCTCAGGGGAAACCAAGGTCAAGAGCTGGGTGGAACAGAGGCCAAGGGTTGGGAGGGGTGGGCGCAGGGCTCAAGTAACTCCACAGGGACAAGGGTAACCAGGGCTGGACACAGTGTCCTTTGGGGCGGAACTGGGATGACGAGCTGGGTGGACTCTGATTCCGGCCTCGGGGTGGGAGCTGGGTTCGCTGCTCCCCGGGTGACTCTCATGGGCAGCCAGGGGTGGTGGTGGCTCCAGAGAAATCCAGGCTCAGACCATAGCCCTGCCCTCCCTGGCAGGACAGAGGGGCGGTGTCTGGGTTGAGCCTTGAACAGGGTGAGCCGGACAGAGAAACTCAGGCTGGGGAAACAGCATGAGTGAAAGTGAGGCATGAACCTTTGAGAACTCAGCAAGGCTGCCGTGTCCCCCTGCATGGGGCAGGGTGGGGACGTGGGATGGGGCCTTGGGTGTCTGCCAGGTCTGCGGTTCCTCTGCAGGCCCTCAGGCCCACACCGTGAAGCACGTGGTTATGAGAGGGGGGAATTAGGGCGCAGAGGGGCCATGTGGGAAGGGAGTAGGGTGGGGGCTCATTCGCCGTATGTCAGGCTCTGGCCCAACTCCCAGGGTCTCTGAGTCGGAAAACCCATCGCCTGTCTTGGTCGGCCTGGCAGAGCCAAGGCAGGTTCCGGCCTCTCTCCCTGGCCTCAGTGTGGCAGTGAGTGGGGTGTTGGGCCTGGAGCCTCGAAAGCCCCCATTTCTATCTGAGACAGTACGTAGTCGGTAGCATCATTGATGACAATAACCAGCATGTGTTTGAGCACCTTCTGCACGCGGGGCGTGTGCTTAGGCTGCCCAGAGGTGCTCCCCTGGCCCTCCAGCAGCCCTGCGTGGGGGACCACAGTTAGCCCATTTCACTGCTGGGGAGACCGAGGCCCCGGGGTCATGGCACTTCGCCAATTTCTCAGGATGGCAAGTGCGGCATTAGGGTTCCCACCGGTGCCCCCTGACTCCGCAGCCCACATGCTTAACCTTCCTTTCTCCAGGGCCAGCAGGCCAGAGGGCCACCTCTCTGGAGACCTTCCTCCTCTCTGGCCTGGTCAGGCCCCGACACCAGACTCACGGCTGCCCCGAAAAGGCCTGCCCCTCATGCCTCTGGCCCCCTCCTTACCTGATGACAAGCAGGCTGGGTGCTGTGGGGCTGACAGGCGACCAGTGCTGATAGAACAGGCACAGTGGAGCTGGCCCTCCCCCGGGGGAAACCCCCCACCCCAGAGACTTGGATGTGACAACAGAAAAGTGGGAGGATAAGAGGTCAGGCTGGCCTGTTTGTCGCATCACAAAGTCCTGCCCTGGGCTGGCTGGGGGTCGGTAGAGGGAAGGCCCAGAGAGGCTCTGCCCAAGGGACCTGGCCGGGCCCAGCTTCCTCCCTCTGCAGTGTCTCCACCGGAGTACCCATTGCCTCAGTGGGGCACCTTGAAAATGAGCACATCTTGCCCAGGTGAGCCTGAGGCTGAGATTGCTGCCATTGGATGCTTCAGAACTCTGATCGGGGGGCAGGTGCTACGGTGGTCAAGTGGGCCAGGCAGTGCCACCACCTGCTTGCAGCCTGGCCTGGGGCCAAGGTCCAAACCTCTGCAAGACTCAGTCTCCTCATCTGTCCTGTGGAAGTGCACTCAGGACGCCAGGCCTGTGTGCATCCTTGGTATCTCAGATAGGCAGCCCTCCACACCTGTGATGGGGCAGGTGCCCTTCTCTATTTACTGGAGCTTTCTGGACGGAGCTGCAAAAGATCACAGTGCACTCCAGAAAGAGGTGGAGCCAGCTGATCCCGGAAGCATGGCCACCACCAAGCAGCTGCCTCCCAAAGACAGAAGTGACAATGGATCAGCTGGGGAGGAAGCTGCCCACTGCCATTCAGAAGGACCTGCAAATCATCTCATCCAATACTCCAAACTTTCCCCCCCACAGCAGCCACAGAAGCTTTTAATAAAATAACAACAATCTCAGTTGGAATACCAACATGAACAATTCTAAATTAAAAAGTTGTTTTATTGGTTCACGCCTGTCTTATAAATTAAAATGGATATATTACTTATTGTAAATTCAGCAATGGCCACACATCTCATAAGTGAGGATGCCAGGATTAAGACCCATATTTGTGTGAAAATATGTTCTGGCCTCTATTGTCACAAGCAGTCCTTTGTAATGACAAAATTGAAAACAACTGTGTAAAAGCTACACAGTACCCTATATGTCCAAAGGTCATCAATATCACAAAGGTGACTGAATACAGTCATAGCTGGGATGGGCTGGTGAGTTTGGATGAGTAATAAAGTACAGGCAGATATAATTCATAAACTGTACCGGCTCTGTGGGAAATTATGCTTTGTCCTGCAAGAAATCTCTTGGATCTGACAGCTGAATGGATATGTTTTCCCTCTGACCTAACCTTGTTCTGTGCTCAAATCCTCCCTCTGCTCTGAAGTGGTGGCCCTGTCTGATGGTGGCAGCACGATCCACCACCTCCTCCGCATGTGGACACACTGGCCTTTGATTCAAGGACCTAAAAGAAAAGATGTGGAGAGTGTTTCTTTGGGCTCGACTGATGTCAGTGCTCAAGTAGAGGTTCAGTTTGGAGGGACGTAGGTGCCGCGTGTTCGTTAATCATTTTCTCCCATGTGCGTTTGCATGTGCAGGCCCCCTCCTGCCCGGGTCTAAGGCCAGTACTATTATCATGGTTGTTTTTAGTACATCACATTCCTCTTCAGAACTCCTGCTCTCAGCTGCTTCCTTGGAGGGTGGTGGTTGCACAATCCTAAGGTCTTGGATAAAAATCTTTCTTTCAGGAACAAGGCTGTTTTGAGAATAGCACAAATTGGAAGCGAGGGGTTTGGGATGTCCCGTGCTTGTTTCAACGAGCTGATCTGTGTCTGTGGTTACACAGTACTGAGAGAGAGCTCTGAGTCACGCAGATAAAAAGCTGTGGATTATCATAGTTTTAGACAGTTCTCTCAGTGTGTGCTTCAACTCAACAGATTTTGGGAGAAGCAGCGGTATTCTGAGGGTTTAATGAAGTTGAGATTAGCTTGCACCACAAACTGACAGGAAGGTGGCGCCATTGAGCTAATATCTGATATATCACATTTATGAATAGTTTTTTTTTTTTGCTGCAGTTAAAAGTAATTACGAATACAACTTTTAAGCGAAAACTTAATAAAGTATCTTTGGAGCTCCGGAAGGCCCACAGAGCTTGGCCAGTGCCCCAACATCACTGTGTCAAGCAGTCACCAGGCCACACTGTGGAGCCACCTCCTGGCCACAGAGGGCAGTTCCTCTGGCCAGACGGTGGGTTCTCCGGAACATATCTGAAGAGAGTGCCTTAAAAGCCCAAGGGGAAAAGTTTGCTTTGTGTGTCCAGAGACAGGATCCTTCAAAGTGTTTCCCATGTGAGATGTGTGCTAATCTGGTGGTTCTCGGACAAAGTGATAATTTCATTTCATCCTTTTCTAATTCTTGTTCTTTCAAGAGACTTTTAAGGACCTTTTGATTCTGTGAGCTCTGGCAGGGGGAGCGGGGGTGGGGGAATTATGTGAAAGCCAGGAGAGCAGCAGACTTGGGCAGCCCCAGGCCCCTGCAGGCTCTGCGTATTGTCATCTAGCTCCTGTGAGAGAATGGGGAGCCTGATGTGCAGGATCTGGGTACAGGTTTAACACGAGGGTGGGTTTGTTCTTGCTAAGAATTTAGGTTAAGCTCCGAGTTCAGGTAAAGAAGAGGCAACACCGCTATCTAGTGGCAAATGGGGTGGACAGCACCCACGATGGCCCTTGATTCAGATACAGCTGTTCCAGGCTCAGAACTATTTTTTGCATCAGGATGAGTCTCTCTGATCCCGTGTGACGGTGGCCTGAGACAGCAGAGGGATTCATGGGCTTCTTGCCTTTCCAGCCACAGCACTGTCACCACCCAAGGAGCCACCACACATAAGACCTTGCTGTGCAGTGGGCACCATGCTGGACTCTCCTGGAATCTCCTCTCATAGCCCCAGGAGAGGGCCACTAATGTTAGCATTCTGTGCAGGGCAGTGACATGCAGACCTGCATTCACAGCCAGGCGGGCAGCCCCACTTAACCTCAGGGGGATTTGGGGACACTGTCTAGCTCAGGAGAGGTGGAAGTGGGACCACGTAAAAGAGAAATGTGGCTTTTTAATTTCCCTCTTTGGGTTTAAAGGGAATGTCCCCTGATAGGTCTTGGGTCACACAGCAGTGCTGTAAGAGCGGGAGTTCCCGAGCCAGTCTCTCTGGGCTCCTCCTCTCTGCAGCTTTGTTGGGCTGTCTTGTCGGGACCCAGGTGGCAAAGCACAGAGTCTGATGCTGGTCAGGCCTGGGCTCCTGTCCCAGCTCCAACCTCACCAGCTGCTCAGCCCTCTCAGAGCCTCAGTTTCCTCATATGCAAATGAAAAATAAACTGAAGCCTCCCTCAGGCTTTAGTGTGGAGAACATCTGGCCCAGAGCAGAGATAAATGCCGTTTCTTTCTCCTTTCCTTGATGATTAAGTATTAGCTATTTAAGAAATGCAAATGTAATTCAGAAAAAAAATCAAAGGCAAGAAAGAGACCTGTGTTCACCTCAACTGATTTTGCTAAGGTGCAAATAATGCAGAAACTTTCTGTGGTGAATAGAAACCATCCGGCGGCTTTTGTTTCTAAGAATAGATCAAAAAGAATTTCATATTCTAATGAATGTCTTAGAATTAAAAATCAGAAAGAGAAGTTCACTCCATTTAAGTCTTAAATGCTCCTTAGGCTTAATTTCAAACAAAGCCCAGAATAAGCTGATGCTTGCGAAATGTTAAGAGAGCCACACCCCCGTCCCTTTTAAGCACATGCAGAACAAGGAAAAAGTGGCCCCATTGCAGGAGTGTTGTTATGCCCTCAGACGACCAAAAGAGGGCAGAGCTATACAAGCCTTAGTAGCTCTAGACCTGGAGGCAGTGAAGACCCAGCTCTCAGAAAGGGAAGGAGTGGTGAGGGGCGAGAATATAGCCAAGTGAAATCAGAGTGACTCCAGCCAGCAAGGCAGAGCTGGTTCAGGGCTGGGTTGGGAGACCTTGGGCCATGCTGCTGAGCCTAGGGCTCCTCAAATGGAAGGGGGGTGCTGCTTAGTTTTCAGGGGGTGGAGAGGATGCCTCAAGCATTCACACAGTGCTCAAAGTAGAAATTTCTGGGAACAAATTACTCCACCTAGTCACCTGGTAGAAACTGCGAGCAGAAGCCAGAAAACTGCCAAACACTGTAACAGCCAAATAAAGAGATGATCGATTCCAGAACCTACATTAAGGTAAGCTCAACAGTGGTCCCTAGTCAAAGTCCAAATGCAGGAACATTTGTAATAAAGATGATAACTAGTGTGCTTTAAATGCTTTACATACGTCATCTCAGCAGACCCTGAGGTAGGTGCTGTGGTTAACTCCATTTACAGATGGGAATACTGAGGCAAAGCGAGAGCAGACGGGTTGCTCCAGGACAGCCAGCTGGGAAGTGGCCGGAGCCAAAGCCGGTAGCCTCGACCCTTTATGCCATGCATTGCCTTTCAGAACAAAAAGGGGCCCATGAATGAGTCAGAGCGGGTTAGCCCCAGGTCCATTAGCCGCCCTTAAATCAGGATTATTCTAAATGCCAGCAGAGCCCAGGACTGAGCCTCCGGTGAGACCCTCTTGAATGGGATGGAAAAATCTGGGGTCTGCCTGAACCACAGACAGCAAAGCCATTAGAGATGAGAACAGTCATGGTGGGCAGGGCCGGTGGGGCTTACCGAGGAGGAGCTGGCTGCATGAGGGCGGTGGAGTACAGCTTCAGCCT
>NW_024347305.1:0-348 GCF_902729225.1 Pteropus medius
TTCAGATACAGATATAGATATAGATATATCTAGGGGAGCTCTGGCAAAAAGCACTCTACTGACGTCCATTTTGAGCCGGAACTGCAGACTTCCGCGATATGGCTCACTTGCGGCAAATTTACGGCCCTCCCGGCGCCACGGGGCTCTGAGGGCGATGCTCGGTCGTCTGCGGGTACGGGGGTACAGAAGTTGCGGAAGCACTCACTGACACTTTGAGCCCCTAGAGGTACAAACGACGTCTCATTGCTCTCTGTATCCTCGTGCAGAACTCCAGGCCACCCACAGACAGCGTACCCAGGGATGCTTTGGCCCCTCCGTCCCTGGAGGCCGTCACCCGCTGGAAAGAGG
>NW_024347306.1:0-415 GCF_902729225.1 Pteropus medius
TTTCTTATTTTTAATGCAATGAATAAATATTGTAATTATCGAGCTATCTTTCTGCAAAAGAATCAGTATATATCAATTTTAACTATCTATCTGAATACCATCTAATGAAGTATATTACTCTAATATATATCAATCCATATATACATTTATTTAGATATTCATCAATCTATTCATTTATCTGTTTTCTCTCTATGTCTAAATATTTACCAATTATCTATGTATCTATATATGTTTAGCTATGTATGTACATATGTATGTATGTATGTATTTATGATTGTATGTATGTTTGTATGTATGTATGTATGTATGTATGTATCTATCTATCTATCTATCTATCTATCTATCATCTATTTACCTATCATCTATCTATGTATCTATCTATCTATCTATCTGTCTAATCTATCTACTTTCCTAA
>NW_024347307.1:0-342 GCF_902729225.1 Pteropus medius
GTTCCTTGTGTCTGCTTTCCAAGGACATACCTCCCTTTTCTCTCCAAAGGACCCATCTGGCTTTCAGCTCTTCTACTGAGTAGATGAATACTCAGGTCAAGTCTAGAGAGAGGTCAGCCTGGCTCTGTCTACTGACCTCTTTCCTTTTTCCTGTTTTTGACTCACTGTCAGAGGGGATGGTGGGACTTTTCCCAAGAGTCCAAGTGGACTCTTATACTACTTTTCCCAAGAGTCCAAGTGGACTCTTATACTACTTTTGAAGGAGGAAAAAGATTGTCAGAAGGAAATGTAAATGTGCATCTGAAATTTTAAATTTTTTTATGCCTTTTTAAAGGGTTTTTT
>NW_024347308.1:0-1220 GCF_902729225.1 Pteropus medius
GGGGGCGGCGGGGGACCCAGCAGGCCGGCCTCTCCCTGTGCGCCCGGGCGGGCCCCTGTGCCCTGGCCCTCCCTCCCCCGCGCCAGCCGGCCTCTCGGCCCCTACCTGTGCCTGATAAATGCCCGCTGGATCCCTTGGTCCTAATCCCACAAAGGAACGGTTTGCAGGGGACGTGCCGGGCGTAGAGTAGGCTGCAGGGAGGAGAGAGACCGAGAGCCCGTTAGCAAGGGGGCTGCGCGGGAGCACCCAGAGAGGGTGGCCGCTGCCCAGGGCCACAGAGCGCTCGGAGCCCTCCCCGGCCGACCCGGGTCCCCAGAAAAGCCTAGCCGCGGGCCGGGGTCGTGTGGGAGGGGCGTCTGCCAGGAGCGAAGACGGCACAGGACGCAAAATTCGTAATTCAGAAACCGCCTGTGGACCGTTCAGGGCGTTCCACTGCCTGGGCCGCCCTGCGCCCGCGGCCTGCACCCCACACGGCCTGCACCCCAAAGCACGGGCACCATCAATCACTGAGGGTGTGTCATTGATTAATTTTCCTCCCGGAGAGGCACGCGGAAGGCTGGGTGTCTGCACCCACATGCACACGTGAATTTATATTTTAACCTCACCAATTACATTTCGTTGGTGAGTGAATAATTTACAGCTGGGCCGTGACGGCGGGAGTCGGGGGCCTCAGACAGGCTGGGACTGGGCTGGTGGGAGGGCGCCCGCGGGTCTCGCCCAGAGCGAGGAGAAGTGAGAGGCAGTGAAGACCCGGGGGCTAAGGGCGGGGGGAGCAGGCTGGACGTGTAGTTAAAAACCGGGCGCACGGAAGGAGAGGGAACCCACGTTTATTCTGCATCTACTGAGTACGTACTGCATGCTGGCACTGGCGTCATCCCGTTTAGCCCTCGGTGGCCTCAGCGAAGCCGACATAACTAGTCCCCCATCTCGCAGAGAAAGCAGGTGGTCTGCGGTCCCCAGCCCCGCGCCTGACGCCTCCCTGAACGTGATCCCTGACCTACTTTGCCGCTCTACGCGTCTGGCACTGTGATTGTCCCATTTTTTTTGGCTCAGAAAACAGGCTCAGAGAGGGGAGGACATTTGCCCAAGGTCACACAGGCAGCGAGCTGCAGAGGCCGGATCCACACTCAGCATCCCGCACTCATCTGTGTTCGGACAGAACCCGGACAGAACCCGTCCGCTGGTACCTAAAGCGGCCCTGGGTCTCGGCAGGGATGCCC
>NW_024347309.1:0-409 GCF_902729225.1 Pteropus medius
TAGCGTTAGGGTTAGGGTTATGGTAAAGATTAGGTTAGGGTTAGGGTTACCGTTAGGGCTCGGGTAAGGTTTATTTCAAGTTTAGGTTATGGTTAGGGTTAGAATTTGGATTGGATTTAGGTTAGGTTTACAGTTATGGTTAAGATTAGGGTTCGGTTAGGGTTAGCTTTTGTTTTAAGTTTACGGTATTTTAGGGTAAGGAGTTTGGTTTAGTGTTACTGTTAGTGTAAAATTTAGGGTTACATTTAGATTCAGAGTTAGGATTAGCTTTAGTATTCCGGTTAGAAACAAGGTAAGGGTTCGTGTTAGAGTTGGGTTTAGAATTAGGGTTATTATAATCTTTAGTTTAAAGGTTAGGATCAGGGTTAGGGTAAGGAGTTAGGTTTATAGTTATCGTTAGTGTAAAATT
>NW_024347310.1:0-4296 GCF_902729225.1 Pteropus medius
AGTAACATTGGCTAGAGCATTGGGAGGGCAGATTGAGACTTAAGGTCCTCATCAATACTAGCAGCAAATCGTTCACTGGACTTCTCAGGACACAATGCAGGCCTTGAAAGACTGCTCCATTTCCATTGGAAACTGAGCGTTTCTAAGTGTTCGAGAGTTCTTCTAGATGGAAACAGAGCACTCCAGTCATGAACACAAGGTTATGAGGTCGCTCCTGCACATGCCATCTGAGCCAGAGTTTTGCCGCTTAATCCCGCTTGGTACGAATTCTGCTCCAAAACGGCTGGTTTTTCCAGATGTCATTCCGCGTTGTAGGGCTTGGAACCTGAAAAAGCACTCTGCAGGAGGGGGGGAAATTGTCAGTCGCCTCTGAGCTGGCTTCTGAAAGTAATTCAGGCCTAAGTGTCAGGCCTTGCATTGAGTTTGCAAGTTGCGCCGCATGTGTACCGCGAAGCCAGAGACACAAATTTTCCCAAGTTGAAGGCGTTTCCCAAAGCGTTCCTGCTCAGAGCGCCGTTACTTGATGCACAGGCCAGCTTTGGAGGCAGTTCTAAGGCTTGGCTCGTGTGTTAAGGCTTCCACGGAACCTTCTTGACACAAGTCAGGCGATTTCAATGTGAGGTCCCCGGCATATGAACGGATGTCTTTCATCGGCCTCGGTGAGAAGACAGGTTGCAGGTTCAGAAAGGAACAATTCCCTTCACGGTTCCTACCTGGGCCACTGCAGGAAATGCGGTCTCACGGCGTCGCGCCAGACACCATCAAGAAAACGATGTGAGGGAGTAGTGCCAAGAAACAGATTTGCAAAGGACGAGGAAGCCGACATGGAATTAGAACCTGCGTAAGCAATGAGGACCATGTGTATGTTCAGGGCCGTGGGTAAGGAAAGAGTTTTCCCAAGGCCTTCTCAGAAACTGAAATGAAGTTACGTTAAGTTAGGTACATTCACTGCGGAGAGCTCTTCCTTTGTTGGGGACTAGAACACTGTCCAATAGACAATGCTCAACTCCAGGATGAACGGCATGAATTGCAACGTGGGCTCACAGTTACTTCCTACGTAGTATTCCGAAAGCACTTTCTGACTTATGTTCCTGATCGGTTCTACCAGCAAAGCATTCACTGGCCTTATCGGGACAGAACACAGTAGGCCTATCCAAAGACAGTTGTGAAAGTGACTGCTTCGAACGCATAGAGTTCCTCTCAATGGAACCCCAGTCCGTTAGTACTGAACAGCAGGTTAGGAGGTCGCTTCTGTTCATTGCATCTGATTGGCAGCATTGCGGCCGAATCCCGCTTGGTACGAATTAACCTCCAGGAAACTCTCAGTTTGCCCAGATGGCTTTCCACGCTGCAGTTGTTAGTAGGGCAAGAGCTCTCCGCACTGAGGCCAAGTTTTTCAGTCAACTCCGAGACCTCTTTCATAGGCATAGGCAAGTACACCGGCGGCAGCTACAAAGAGGATAAATGACCTTCTGGGGCACTACCAGACCTCCCCCTGCAGAAAACTGTGCTGTCTTTGCCGGTTGAAATATAAACAGTGCGGCGGCTGAGTGGCAGGACACAGCTTTGCAAAGGACAGGGAAGCCGCCACTGTTTTAGAAACTGCCTGAGCAATGAGGACTGTCAGGAAGTTGCAGGACCGTGGCATTCTCCAGAATGTTATCAAACTTCTCTGACACAGCAAACGGGTCGCATATTCAAGAAAGCACCGTTCATTCCGGGAGGGCTATCAGTTATACCGGGGTTCGAACCATGTCGATAAGAACACGCTCAAATCCAATATGAATGCTAGGGATTCCTAGATAGTATCCCAGTAGCATTCTCTAGAGCATTGGGAGTGCAGATTCTGACTTCAGGTCCTCATCCATACTAGCAGCAAATCGTTCACTGGACTTCTCCGGACACAACGCAGGCTTCGATAGACTGCCCCATTTCCATTTGAAACTGAGCGTTTCTTAGTGTTCGAGAGTTCCCGTAGATGGAAACAGAGGACTTTAGTAATGAACACAAGGTTATGACGTCGCTCCTGCACATCCCATCTGAGCCAGAGTTTTGCCGCCGAATCCCGCTTGGTACGAATTCTGCTCCAAGAAACGGCTGCTTCTCCCAGATGGCATTCCGCGTTCCGGTGGTTGGATCCTAAAGAGCACTCTGCAGGAGGGGCCGATATTGTCAGTCGTCTCTGCGCTGGCATCTGAAAGTAACTCAGGCCTGACTAAGTGTCAGGTCTTGCCTTGAGTTTGCAAGTGGCGCGGCATGTGTACAGACAAGCCAGTGCCACAAAGTTTCCCGAGTGGAAGGCGTTTCCCAAAGCGTTCCCGCTCAGAGTGCCGTAACTTGATGCAAAGGCCAGCTTTGGAGGCAGTTCTAAGGCTTGACTAGTGTGCTAAGGCTTCCACGGAACCTTCTTGACACAAGTCAGGCGATTTCAGTATGAGATCCCCGGCATATGAACTGTTCGTTTGGCATCGAACTGGTAAGAAGACAGGTTGCAGGTTCAGAAAGGAACAATTCCCTTCACGGTTCCTACCTGGGCCACTGCAGGAAATGCGGTCTCACGGCGCCGCGCCAGACACCACCAAGAAAACGATGTGAGGGAGTAGTGCCAAGAAACAGATTTGCAAAGGACGAGGAAGCCGCCACGGATTAGAACCTGCATAAGCAATGAGGACCATGTGTACGTTCAGGGCCGTGGGTAAGGAAAGAGTTTTCCCAAGGCCTTCTCAGAAACTGAAATGAAGTCACGTTAAGTTAGGTACATTCACTGCGGAGGGCTCTTCCTTTGTTAGGGACTAGAACACTGTCCAAAAGACAATGCTCAAGTCCAGGATGAACGACATGAATTGCAACGTGGGATCTCAGCAACTTCAGCGCATTCCGAATGCGCTTTCTGACTTACGGTCCTGATCGGTTGTACCAGCAAAGCATTCACGGGCCTTATCGGGAAAGAACACAGGAAGCCTATCCAAAGACAGTGGTGGAAGTGACTGCTTCTAATGCATAGAGTTCCTCTAAATGAAAACCCAGTCCGTTAGTACTGAACAGCAGGTTACGAGGTCGCTTCTGTTCATTGCATCTGATCGCCTGCATTGCGGCCGAATCCCGCTTGGTACGAATTAACCTCCAGGAAACTCTCAGGTTTCGCAGATGGCTTTCTACGCTGCAGTTGTTAGTAGGGCAAGAGCTCTCTGCACTGAGGCCAAGTTTTGCAGTCAACTGCGAGACCTCTTTCCTAGGCATTGGCAAGAACACCGGAGGCAGCTCCAAAGAGGAATAATGACCTTCTGGGTCACTATCAGACCTCCCCCCGCAAGAAACTGTGCTGTCTCTGCCGGTTGAAATATGAACGATGTGGCGGCAGAGTGCAGGAGACAGCTTTGCAGAGGACAAGGAAGCCGCCACTCTTTTAGAAAGCGCCTGAGCAATGAGGACCGTCAGTGAGTTGCAGGACCGTGGCAATCTCCAGAATGTCATCAAACTTCTCTGACACAGCCAACAGGTCGCATATTCAAGAAAGCACCGTTCATTACGGGAGGGCTTTCAGTTATACGGGCGTTCGAACCATGTCGATAAGAACACGCTCAAATCCAAAATGAATGACAGGAATTTCTGAAAGTATCCTAGTAACATTGTCTAGAGCATTGGGAGGGCAGATTGAGACTTAAGGTCCTCATCAATACTAGCAGCAAATCGTTCACTGGACTTCTCAGGACACAAAGCAGGCCTTGAAAGACTGCTCCATTTCCATTGGAAACTGAGCGTTTCTAAGTGTTCGAGAGTTCCTCTAGATCGAAACAGAGCACTCCAGTCATGAACACAAGGTTATGAGGTCGCTCCTGCACATGCCATCTGAGCCAGAGTTTTGCCGCTTAATCCCGCTTGGTACGAATTCTGCTCCAAAACGGCTGGTTTTTCAGATGTCATTCCGCGTTGTAGGGCTTGGAACCAGAAAAAGCACTCTGCAGGAGGGGGGAAAATTGTCAGTCACCTCTGAGCTGGCTTCTGAAAGTAATTCAGGCCTAAGTGTCAGGCCTTGCATTGAGTTTGCAAGTGGCGCGGCATGTGTACCGAGAAGCCAGAGCCACAAAGTTTCCCAAGTTGAAGGCATTTCCCAAAGCGTTCCTGATCAGAGCGCCGTTACTTGATGCAAAGGCCACATTTGGAGGCAGTTCTAAGGCTTGGCTCGTGTGTTAAGGCTTCCACGGAACCTTCTTGACACAAGTCAGGCGATTTCAATGTGAGGTCCCCGGCATATGAACTGATCGTCTTTCATCGGCCTCGGTGAGAAGACAGGTT
>NW_024347311.1:0-502 GCF_902729225.1 Pteropus medius
GGGATAGGGCTAGGGTTAGGTTAGTGTTATGGTTAGACTTTAAAGGTAGCATTTCGGTAAGGATTAGTGGTAGAATTAGGTTTAGGTTAGAGTTTGGGTTAGAGTTAGGATTGGGGTTAGGGTTAGGGTAAGAGATTAGACATAGCCTTAGTGTTAGGGTTAGTTTTAGGGTTAGTGTTAGGATATGGGCAGATTTATGGTAAGTGTTACGGAGAAGGTTAGGTTTAGGATAGGGTTAGTGTTAGGGTTAAGGTTAGTGTTTGGATTATTGTCAGCATAAAATTTAAGGTAATGGTTAGAAATAGGGTTACGATAAGCTTTAGTTTTAGCGTTAGATTCAAGGTTAGAGTTAGTATTGCGTTAGGGTTAGAATTAGGTTTAGAATTACCTTTAGTGTTAAGGTTAGGATCAGGGTTAGCATTAGAGTTAGAGTTTGCTTTAAGTTAGGGTTAAAGTTAGGGTTTGATTTAGCTTAGGGTTAGAGTTAAGGTTAAGGATAGTG
>NW_024347312.1:0-628 GCF_902729225.1 Pteropus medius
GGTCCTAGCAAGAGTCTCCTCATGACTCCACAGCAGAGCTCCAAGGTTGTCCTCTCTCTAGGGAGTCAAGCTCTTCCAAGGAACTCCTAGCACTAGCCAGAGAAGGCAGGCACAGCTGCCTCCCCAGTACAGCATGGCAGCTGTGGCAGTGAGGGCCCCTGGTCCCTCCCAATCTGTGCCATCTTAATGTTTTCTGTCCCAGTGTGCTGGCCTAGCTTACTGTCCTCCCATCCCCAGTGCCCCCCATGCAAGCCCTCTGGCTCAGGTTCTTTCTCCCGCTTGGAATGCAAAGTGAGACGTAATGAGTTCAGGCCAGTTAACTGGAGTTTCAGTCATTGGCTTGGGCTGAGTTGGGTTGCATTGGTTGAGTTTGATTTGTGGCATGTTGAAATGAGATGAGTTGAATCCCATGGCATTGAGTTGAGCTGAGTTGAGCTGAAAAGTTGAGTTGAATAGAGTAAAATTAACTGAAGAAGCGATATGGGCAAGCCTCAAGCTAGTAACCTCCAAGGAACCCTCTAATTCTGAAAAACTAGCATCCCAAGAATCAAGAGTCCCCAGAAGCAGAGAGGATGCCCTCTCCATTCTATCCCTCATTTGCTGTTGGAAATGACTCCTTCTTGGGCTG
>NW_024347313.1:0-381 GCF_902729225.1 Pteropus medius
GGGAGGGCTGTGCATTTGCCGCAAGTGAGCCTTTTCTCGGAAGTCTGCGATTCTGGCTCAAAATGGACGTCACCAGAGAGCTTTTTGCCAAAGCTACCATATACATATATATGCATATATATATGTGTATGGTGGATTTTCGAAGGAAACCTGCGTGACCCCTGGTCTACCACAGAAGACAGGCCGCTCCTAGCACCTCCACCTCCCGGCAGTGTGGACACCGGGCGTTCCAGAGCACAATTCACTATGATCTGTTTTCATCCCAGAGGCCGCGGGGCTCCTTCCTAAGGCCTCGTCTCCTTCCCGCTTTCCGCAGTGGAAATCAGACTTCAGAACGGAAGCAGAAACCTCCGTCTCCCTCACCTTTCTGCCTGGGATGGT
>NW_024347315.1:0-362 GCF_902729225.1 Pteropus medius
GTTAGGGTTAGGGTTAGAGATAGAGTTAGGTTGGGTTTAGAGTTATGGTTTGGTTTAGGTTCAGAGTTATGTTTAGGGTTAGTGTCACGGTAAGAGGTTAGATTTAGGATTAGTGTTAGGGTTAGTGTTAGGGTTTATTTTTAGGGTTAGGTTTAGGGTTAGTGTTAGAGTTAAAGTTAGGGTTAGGATTACGGTTAGGAGTACTGTTAGGATTAAGGATGGATTACGGTTAGGGTAAGAGTTTAGAGTTAGGATTATTGTTAGGGTGAGGGTTAGGTTTAGAGTTACCTTAAGGTTAGGGTTAGGGTAAGGATTAGGTTTAGGCTTAGGGTTACTGTTTCTGTTAATGTTAGGCTTATGGT
>NW_024347316.1:0-819 GCF_902729225.1 Pteropus medius
ACAACAGAAACTGGATAAGCATGTGACTATTAAACCAGATCTTTAAATAAGGACTGTTCAGAGATAATATTAATGACAGGTTTCCTTGCTTACAACCATGATCTCATTGAAGAGTGAGACTTCTAAAATTTTCAGGTACATGCTTTTGCTTTTGTTTTTGTTTTTGTTTATCAGGAGATACCATAATAATTTTGAGCCTGAAGGAAATCACTATATTCTGGGAAATGGTTTGCAAATACCTAATTTCTAATGGTTATTCCTGATGTAGAAACACAAAGAACTGCCTTGATCAATGGCCAGCCATATTTTGCTTACTGGCTTAAAATCTTTGGCCAGTTCTAGTGAAGCCTGAAAAAATAGAGACCCAAGGATAAGCCTATACCTAATAAAGGTATACCCAAAGGAAAGGCATACTTTTTTTATTTAGGAGTTTTCAGAAGAGTGAGCTCTAATTTTGAAGTTATAATACAAAATGACATAAAGCAAGACATTGAGTTGGAAAATATGACTATCAAATAGATTGTATTAGTTTTGCCTCAAAGCACCACATATTTTATTTCAAAAAGGTCATTTATATAAACTAGTATATTTCAGTATAGAAAACTTGGGAAAAAAACCACACACACGAAAAGGAAAGATAAAAACTAAGATTCCTTATAATCCCACTTAGAGATAACCAGTGTTAACATTTTGGTGATTGCATTTCTAGTCTTTGATATATGTGTCTATATTATATGCATTCATAAAGTTGAATTAATATAGTAGATGTGACTATATTTCCAATTTTTTAACTTTGCCTTTTTATGAGCTTTACCTCTT
>NW_024347317.1:0-7714 GCF_902729225.1 Pteropus medius
CCTTCCTCAGGCCTCGGCTCCTTCCCGCTTTCCGCAGGGGAAATCAGACTTAAGGACGGAAGCAGACACCTTCCTCACCCTCACCTTTCAGCCTGGGATGGTCGTAATGGTCCCCGGGGACGCACTCAAAATGAAGAAATGAAAGGCTCAAAGAGCTGATCGCAAAGCTCCTAAGGCACGGAGGCCGAATTCAGACCCACAGCTGTCTGCAGTGTCTCCCAACTGAACACTTTCCAGCGGTGACGGCCGCCATGGACGCAGGGGCCAAAGCATCCCTGGGTACGCTGTCTGTGGGTGGCCCTGAACCCTGCAAGAGCATACAGAGACGAATGAGACGTAGTTTGTACCTGTAGGAGCTCAAAGTGTCAGTGAGTGCTCCTCCAACTTCGGTACCCCAGTCTCCGCAGAAGACCGAGCATCGCCCACAGAGCCCCAAGGCCCCGGGAGGGCTGTGCATTTGCCGCAAGTGAGCCTTTTCTCGGACGTCTGCGATTCTGCCTCAAAATGGACATCACCAGAGAGCTTTTTGCCAAAGCTACCATATACATATATATGCATATATATGTTCATCTATATGCATATATATGTATATGGTGGATTTTCGAAGGAAACCTGCGTGACCCCTGGTCTACCACAGAAGACAGGCCGCTCCTAGCACCTCCACCTCCCCGCAGTGTGGACACCGGGCGTTCCAGAGCCACAAATCAGCATGATCTCTTTTCATCCCGGAGGCCCCGGGGCTCCTTCCTCAGGCCTCGGCTCCTTCCCGCTTTCCGCAGTGGAAATCAGACTTCAGGACGGAAGCAGACACCTCCCTCTCCCTCTCCTTTCAGCCTGGGATGGTAGTAATGGTCCCCGGGGACGCATTCGAAATGAAGAAATGAAAGGCTCAAAGAGCTGATCGCAAAGCTCCTAAGGCACGGAGGCCTAATTCAGACCCACAGCTGTCTGCAGTGTCTCCCAACTGAACTCTTTCCAGCGGGTGACGGCCACCATGGAAGCAGGGGCCAAAGCATCCCTGGGTACGCTGTCTGTGGGTGGCCCTGAACCCTGCAAGAGCATACAGAGACGAATGAGACGTAGTTTGTACCTCTAGGAGCTCAAAGTGTCAGTGAGTGCTCCTCCAACTTCGGTACCCCAGTCTCCGCAAAAGACCGAGCATCGCCCCCAGAGCCCCAAGGCCCCACGGCCTCGGGAGGGCGGTGCATTTGCCGCAAGTGAGCCTTTTCTCGGATGTCTGCGATTCTGGCTCAAATTGGACGTCACCAGAGAGCTTTTTGCCAAAGCTACCATATACATATATATGCATATATATGTTCATCTATATGCATATATATGTATATGGTGGATTTTTGAAGGAAACCTGCGTGGACCCCTGGTCTACCACAGAAGACAGGCCGCTCCTAGCACCTCCACCTCCCCGCAGTGTGGACACCGGGCGTTCCAGAGCCACAATTCAGCATGATCTCTTTTTATCTCTGAGGCCCCGGGGCTCCTTCCTCAGGCCTCGGCTCCTTCCCGCTTTCCGCAGTGGAAATCAGACTTCAGGACGGAAGCAGACACCTGCCTCTCCCTCACCTTTCTGCCTGGGATGGTCGTAATGGTCCCCGTGGACGCATTCAAAATGAAGAAATGAAAGGCTCAAAGAGCTGATCGCAAAGCTCCTAAGGCACGGAGGCCGAATTCAGACCCACAGCTGTCTGCAGTGTTCCCAACTGAACTCTTTCCAGCGGGTGACGGCCGCCACGGACGGAGGGGCCAAAGCATCCCCGGCTACGCTGTCTGTGGGCGGCCCTGACCCCTGCAAGAGGATGCAGAGACGAATGACACGTAGTTTGTAACTCTAGGAGCTCAAAGTGTCAGTGAGTGCTACTCTAAATTCGCCACCCCAGTACCCGCAGATGACCGGGCATGGCCCACAGAGCCCCAAGGCCCCGGGAGGGCTGTGCATTTGCCGCAAGTGAGCCTTTTCTCGGAAGTCTGCGATTCTGGTTCAAAATGGACGTCACCAGAGAGCTTTTTGCCAAAGCTACCATATACATATATATGCATATATATGTTTATCTATATACATATATATGTATATGGTGGATTTTCGAAGGAAACCTGCGTGGACCCCTGGTCTACCACAGAAGACAGGCCGCTCCTAGCACCTCCACCTCCCCACAGTGTGGACACCGGGCGTTCCAGAGCCACAATTCAGCATGATCTCTTTTCATCCCAGAGGCCCCGGGGCTCCTTCCTAAGGCCTCGGCTCCTTCCCGCTTTCCGCAGTGGAAATCAGACTTCAGGACGGAAGCAGACACCTCCCTCTCCCTCACCTTTCTACCTGGGATGGTCGTAATGGTCCCCGTGGACGCATTCAAAATGAAGAAATGAAGGCTCAAAGAGCTGATCGCAAAGCTCCTAAGGCACGGAGGCCGAAATCAGACCCACAGCTGTCTGCAGTGTCTCCCAACTGAACTCTTTCCAGCGGGTGACGGCCGCCATGGACGCAGGGGCCAAAGCATCCCTGGGTACGCTGTCTGTGGGTGGCCCTGAACCTGCAAGAGCATACAGAGACGAATGAGACGTAGTTTGTACCTCTAGGAGCTCAAAGTGTCAGTGAGTGCTCCTCCAACTTCGGTACCCCAGTACCCGCAGATGACCGAGCATCGCCCACAGAGCCCCAAGGCCCCGGGAGGGCTGTGCATTTGCCGCAAGTGAGCCTTTTCTCGGAAGTCTGCGATTCTGGCTCGAAATGGATGTCACCAGAGAGCTTTTTGCCAAAGCTACCATATACATATATATGCATATATATGTTCATCTATATGCATATATATGTATATGGTGGATTTTCGAAGGAAACCTGCGTGGACCCCTGGTCTACCACAGAAGACAGGCTGCTGCTAGCACCTCCACCTCCCCGCAGTGTGGACACCGGGCGTTCCAGAGCCACAATTCAGCATGATCTCTTTTCATCCCAGAGGCCCCGGGGCTCCTTCCTAAGGCCTCGGCTCCTTCCCGCTTTCCGCAGTGGAAATCAGACTTCAGGATGGAAGCAGACACCTCCTCTCCCTCACCTTTCTGCCTGGGATGGTCGTAATGGTCCCCGTGGACGCATTCAAAATGAAGAAATGAAAGGCTCAAAGAGCTGATCGCAAAGCTCCTAAGGCACGGAGGCCGAATTCAGACCCACAGCTGTCTGCAGTGTCTCCCAACTGAACCCTTTCCAGCGGGTGACGGCCGCCATGGACGCAGGAGCCAAAGCATCCCTGGGTACGCTGTCTGTGGGTGGCCCTGAACCCTGCAAGAGCATACAGAGACGAATGAGACGTAGTTTGTACCTCTAGGAGCTCAAAGTGTCAGTGAGTGCTCCTCCAACTTCGGTACCCCAGTCACCGCAGATGACCGAGCATCGCCCACAGAGCCCCAAGTCCCCGGGAGGGCTGTGCATTTGCCGCAAGTGAGCCTTTTCTCGAAAGTCTGCGATTCTGGCTCAAAATGGACGTCACCAGAGAGCTTTTTGCCAAAGCTACCATATACATATATATGCATCTATATGTTCATCTATATGCATATATATGTATATGGTGGATTTTCGAAGGAAACCTGCGTGGACCCCTGGTCTACTACAGAAGACAGGCCGCTGCTAGCACCTCCACCTCCCCGCAGTGTGGACACCGGGCGTTCCAGAGCCACAAATCAGCATGATCTCTTTTCATCCCGGAGGCCCCGGGGCTCCTTCCTCAGGCCTCGGCTCCTTCCCGCTTTCCGCAGTGGAAATCAGACTTAAGGACGGAAGCAGACACCACCCTCTCCCTCACCTTTCAGCCTGGGATGGTAGTAATGGTCCCCGGGGACGCATTCAAAATGAAGAAATGAAAGGCTCAAAGAGCTGATCGCAAAGCTCCTAAGGCACGGAGGCCGAATTCAGACCCACAGCTGTCTGCAGTGTCTCCCAACTGAACTCTTTCCAGCGGGTGACCCCTGCCATGGACGGAGGGGCCAAAGCATCCCCCGGTACGCTGTCTGTGGGCGGCCCTGAACCCTGCAAGAGGATGCAGAGACGAATGACACGTAGTTTGCACCTCTAGGAGCTCAAAGTGTCAGTGAGTGCTCCTCCAACTTCGCTACCCCAGTACCCGCAGATGACCGAGCATCGCCCACAGAGCCCCAAGGCCCCGGGAGGGCTGTGCATTTGCCGCAAGTGAGTCTTTTCTCGGAAGTCTGCGATTCTGGCTCAAAATGGACGTCACCAGAGAGCTTTTTGCCAAAGCTACCATATACATATATATGCATATATATTCATCTATATGCATATATATGTATATGGTGGATTTTCGAAGGAAACCTGCGTGGACGCCTGGTCTACCACAGAAGACAGGCCGCTCCTAGCACCTCCACCTCCCCGCAGTGTGGACACCGGGCGTTCCAGAGCCACAATTCAGCATGATCTCTTTTCATCCCAGAGGCCCCGGGGCTCTTTCCTCAGGCACGGCTCCTTCCCGCTTTCCGCAGTGGAAATCAGACTTCAGGACGGAAGCAGACACCTCCCTCTCCCTCACCTTTCAGCCTGGGATGGTCGTAATGGTCCCCGGGGACGCATTCAAAATGAAGAAATGAAAGGCTCAAAGAGCTGATCGCAAAGCCCTAAGGCACGGAGGCCGAATTCAGACCCACAGCTGTCTGCAGTGTCTCCCAACTGAACTCTTTCCAGCGGGTGACGGCCGCCATGGACGGAGGGGCCAAAGCATCCCCGGGTACGCTGTCTGTGGGCGGCCCTGACCCCTGCAAGAGGATGCAGAGACGAATGACACGTAGTTCGTACCTCTAGGAGCTCAAAGTGTCAGTGAGTGCTCCTCCAACTTCACCACCCCAGTACCCGCAGATGACCGGGCATGGCCCACAGAGCCCCAAGGCCCCGGGAGGGCTGTGCATTTGCCGCAAGTGAGCCTTTTCTCGGAAGTCTGCGATTCTGGCTCAAAATGGACGTCACCAGAGAGCTTTTTGCCAAAGCTACCATATACATACATATGCATATATATGTTCATCTATATGCATATATATGTATATGGTGGATTTTCGAAGGAAACCTGCGTGGACCCCTGGTCTACCACAGAAGACAGGCTGCTCCTAGCACCTCCACCTCCCCGCAGTGTGGACACCGGGCGTTCCAGAGCCACAATTCAGCATGATCTCTCTTCATCCCAGAGGCCCCGGGGCTCCTTCCTAAGGCCTCGGCTCCTTCCCGCCTCCGCAGTGGAAATCAGACTTCAGGACGGAAGCAGACACCTCCCTCGCCCTCACCTTTCTGCCTGGGATGGTCGTCATGGTCCCCGACCATTCAAAATGAAGAAATGAAAGGGTTCAAGAGCTGATCGCAGCTCCTCCTAAGGCACGGGAGGCCGAATTCAGACCCACAGCGTCTGCAGTGTTCCCAACTGAACTCTTTCCAGCGGGTGACGGCCGCCATGGACGGAGGGGCCAAAGCATCCCCGGGTACGCTGTCTGTGGGCGGCCCTGACCCCCGCAAGAGGATGCAGAGACGAATGACACGTAGTTTGTACCTCTAGGAGCTCAAAGTGTCAGTGAGTGCTCCTCCAACTTCGCCACCCCAGTACCCGCAGATGACCGGGCATGGCCCACAGAGCCCCAAGGCCCCGGGTGGGCTGTGCATTTGCCGCAAGTGAGCCTTTTCTCGGAAGTCTGCGATTCTGGCTCAAAATGGACGCCACCAGAGAGCTTTTTGCCAAAGCTACCATATACATATATATGCATATACATGTTCATCTATATGCATATATATGTATATGGTGGATTTTCGAAGGAAACCTGCGTGGACCCCTGGTCTACCACAGAAGACAGGCCGCTCCTAGCACCTCCACCTCCCCGCAGTGTGGACACCGGGCGTTGCAGAGCCACAAATCAGCATGATCTCTTTTCATCCCAGAGGCCCCGGGGCTACTTCCTAAGGCCTCGGCTCCTTCCCGCTTTCCGCAGTGGAAATCAGACTTCAGGACGGAAGCAGACACCTCTCTCTCCCTCACCTTTCTGCCTGGGATGGTAGTAATGGTCCCCGTGGACACATTCAAAATGAAGAAATGAAAGGCTCAAAGAGCTGATCGCAAAGCTCCTAAGGCACGGAGGCCGAATTCAGACCCACAGCTGTCTGCAGTGTCTCCCCACTGAACTCTTTCCAGCGGGTGACGGCCGCCATGGACGGAGGGGCCAAAGCATCCCCGGGTACGCTGTCTGTGGGCGGCCCTGACCCCTGCAAGAGGATGCAGAGACGAATGACACGTAGTTTGTACCTCTAGGAGCTCAAAGTGTCAGTGAGTGCTCCTCCAACTTCGCCACCCAGTACCCGCAGATGACCGGGCATGGCCCACAGAGCCCCAAGGCCCCGGGAGGGCTGTGCATTTGCCGCAAGTGAGCCTTTTCTCGGAAGTCTGCGATTCTGGCTCAAATGGACGTCACCAGAGAGCTTTTTGCCAAAGCTACCATATACATATATATGCATATATATGTTCATCTATATGCATATATATGTATATGGTGGATTTTCGAAGGAAACCTGCGTGGACCCTGGTCCACCACAGAAGACAGGCCGCTCCTAGCACCTCCACCTCCCCGCAGTGGGGACACCGGGCGTTCCAGAGCCACAATTCAGCATGATCTCTTTTCATCCCGGAGGCCCCGGGGCTCCTTCCTCAGGCCTAGGCTCCTTCCCGCTTTCCGCAGTGGAAATCAGACTTCAGGACGGAAGCAGACACCTCCCTCTCCCTCACCTTTCAGCCTGGGATGGTCGTAATGGTCCCCGTGGACGCATTCAAATGAAGAAATGAAAGGCTCAAAGAGCTGATCGCAAAGCTCCTAAGGCACGGAGGCCGAATTCAGACCCACAGCTGTCTGCAGTGTCTCCCAACTGAACTCTTTCCAGCGGGTGACGGCCGCCATGGACGGAGGGGCCAAAGCATCCCCGGGTACGCTGTCTGTGGGCGGCCCTGAACCCTGCAAGGGGATGCAGAGACGAATGACACGTAGTTTGTACCTCTAGGAGCTCAAAGTGTCAGTGAGTGCTCCTCCAACTTCGCCACCCCAGTACCCGCAGATGACCGGGCATGGCCCACAGAGCCCCAAGGCCCCAGGAGAGCTGTGCATTTGCCGCAAGTGAGCCTTTTCTCGGAAGTCTGCGATTCTGGCTCAAAATGGACGTCACCAGAGAGCTTTTCGCCAAAGCTACCATATACATATAGATGCATATATACATTCATCTATATGTATCTATATGTATATGGTGGATTTTCGAAGGAAACCTGCGTGGACCCCTGGTCTACCACAGAAGACAGGCCGCTGCTAGCACCTCCACCTCCCCGCAGTGTGGACACCGGGCGTTTCAGAGCCACAATTCAGCATGATCTCTTTTTATCTCGGAGGCCCCGGGGCTCCTTCCTCAGGCCTCGGCTCCTTCCCGCTTTCCGCAGCGGAAATCAGACTTAAGGACGGAAGCAGACACCTCCCTCTCCCTCACCTTTCAGCCTGGGATGGTCGTAATGGTCCCCAGGGACGCATTCAAAATGAAGAAATGAAAGGCTCAAAGAGCTGATCGCAAAGCTCCTAAGGCACGGAGGCCGAATTCAGACCCACAGCTCTCTGCAGTGTCTACCAACAGAACTCTTTCCAGCGGGTGACGGCCGCCATGGACGGAGGGGCCAAAGCATCCCCGGGTACG
>NW_024347318.1:0-431 GCF_902729225.1 Pteropus medius
TTTCGAGGAGTTTTTTTTTAAGTAGCTTTTTCATCTGAATCTCTTAGGCAGGGAAGGGGGGAGGGTCAAAGGTTCTTTCGGAGTCGAGTCTTTTGTTTCTTAACGGTCAGCTTAAAATCAATATCCCCGCCAACAATCGAGTGCATTGGGAAGTCAAAGAGGTGTTAATGCTTTTCTTCCTGCCGAACCAAACGCAGGGCAGGTGCGAGTCAGGTTTCGCCTCTGGGAGTCCCGAGGCCCTGGGGCCAGCCCTTTTGACGTGACCGCTCAGAGATAGGGGTGCGGGCAACCGACAGGGGACAGTTTGGCGCTGCGCTCTCGCTCTCATTAGGTCGCGGGACTCCTCCGTGCGTTCTCTCGTGGCCCCGGCGACCTGCCACTCCGCTGGGCGCTTGCTCGAAGGGGCTTCCCCGGGCTTTGCCGCCTGCTTT
>NW_024347319.1:0-995 GCF_902729225.1 Pteropus medius
AGACAGTTAACCTCTTCTGGACATTTTATATGAACAGAATCATAAAATATGTGGTCCTTTGTGACTGGATTCTGTTACTTCAGTATAGTGTTTTCAAGGTTCATCCACCTATTAGTACTTCATTCTTTTTTATGGCCAAAAAGTATCCCATTGTATGGTTATACCACATTTCATTTATCCATTCATTGGTTAATTGGTATTAGGTTATTCCCACTTTTTGGCTGTTGTAAATAGTTCTGCTATGAGCATGTGTGTACAAGTTTTTGAGTGGACATGTGTTTTCATTTCTCTTGGGTATATACCTAGGAATGGGATTGCTGTGTCCTGTGGTTAAGTCTGTGTTTTAACCATTTGAGGAACTGCCAGACTGTGTTCCAAAGCACAGGCACCGTTTTGCATCCCCATCAACAGAGTATGAAGGTTCTAACGTCTCTACATCCTGGCCATCCATGTTATTAGTCTTTTTGATTATAGCCATCCTGGCGGATGTGAAGTGATGTCTCATGGTTTTAATTTGAACTTCTCTAATGGCTATGATGTTGAGCAACTTTCCCTGTGTGTATTCACGTTTTAGTATTGTCAGTTACAGTATCTTACAAGCGGATGCTTATTGCCATAGTACCTGATGAAACCACTACTCAGAAGTATCTGCGCACATGTGCCATGTCTGTACTAACTCCAGAAGCTGGAAAGAGCTTTGGGTTCTTCCTCGGTGACATACAGGGTAGATGGAAGGAGAAAACGTGTTAACAAATATATGAAATAAAGTCTTCAGGGGAGCTGTAATTGTAGGAAGTGAGGGCAGGAACAGTGGGAATGTATGGGTGGAAAGGTTCAATTCTGCTAGAAGAAGAGAAGGGGATTGATCAAGAGAAAAAAAAAAGTCAGAGGCGATATTGGTTTACCTGTGTACAGTTATGTCGCAGGCATTGAACCAAGAAGGGGATCTAAGGAAGAGAAGACACGGCTCCTGACTATCTTAAGAGCCATCAGTG
>NW_024347320.1:0-811 GCF_902729225.1 Pteropus medius
GTTCAGGTTCAGGGTTCAGGGCCGATTTACTCTCACATGCGGTGACGGACAGTGTGGTCCCCGCTTTCTGTCCCGCAGCCAAGGCAGGAAACGGGGTTGGAAGGAGCTGGATCAGGAATCCATCCATCCAGCCAGCCGAGCCACGCAGGAGCACGGGCCAGGCGTAGAGCCGCCAGACTCCCCAGCCTCAGAGCCTCAGAGCCCGGCACAGTCAGCATCGTAAACGTGAAGGTGACGTATTTACAGTCGGTCCCGCTGACCCGGGCTCGGCCTCATGCTGCTCACGACGAACCCTTCCCTCAGGGGCTCTGCACGGCGCGCGGCCTCCCGGGTGAGTTTGCAGGTATGTGAATCTCGGTGCTTTCGCCTTGTTTTTACGAAGCCACCCCGTAAGTCCCGACGGCACGCGAGCCTTTGAAGCCTGTCAGATGTGCCAGCGCGAGGCGGGTCGGTTGATGCGTAACGTCGGACTCTGAAGGAGCTGCTGAGCCCGCGTGGCTGGGTGGAAACGGGGGGGAACGGGGTCGTAAAACACGGAATTTTTTCTCAGACGGACACTGCACGCTACGATTGGGGTTCACACGAAGGAACCCCGGCAGGACGCCACACTCGGGGTGTCAGAAGTGGCTGCCCGCCCTCCAACGTCCCCAACGCCCGAAGCCGGTGTCTGGCAGTGAGCGTCCTCACCGTTCCTCGGGACGGGGTCACGCAGGAGTCTGCGGACCGTCCGCTGGCGGACAGAAAACACGGCCGATGAGGTAGGAACTGCAGGGACGGTGGCCTTGAACCCCGCGGTGCACTTGAACCCCAC
>NW_024347321.1:0-1264 GCF_902729225.1 Pteropus medius
ATTAGTGTTAGGGTTAGGGTTAGGATTAGTTTAGATTAGGGTTAGGATTATCGTTAGGGTTCGGGTTAGGTTTAGTTTAGGGATTCGTTTAGGTTTAGTATTAGATTAAGGGGTTAGGGTTAGGTTTATTGTTGTGTTTATGGTTAGTTTAGGTTTAGGTTTAGATTTAGGGTTAGAGTTAGGATCATGTTAGGTTTAGCTTAGGTTTAGATTCATGGTTAGGGTTCATTTTAGGTTATGTTAGAGTTCATTTTAGGGTTCATTTTAGGTTATGTTAGAGTTATAATTAGGGTTTGGTTTAGGGATAGAGTTAAGATTAGCTTTAGTTTTAGCGTTAGGATCAGGGTTAGGATTATGTTTAGGTTTAGGGTAAGGGTTAGAATAAGCGGTTATGATTAGTGTTAGGGTTAGAGTAAGGGTTAGGATTAGGGTTAGTATTTGGGTTACGGTTAGGATTAAGATTATGTTAGTGTTAGGGTTACCATTAGGTTTTGTGTTAAGTTTAAATTAGCGATATGCTTACGGATAGGATTAGAGCTAGAGTTAGAATTAGGTTTATGATTATCTTTAGTTTTAGGGTTAGGGCCTGGGTGTCTGTTTGGGTTTGGATAAGAGTTTAGATTTAGTATTAGTGTTAGGGGTAGGGTTATTGTTAAGGTGAAGTTAGAATTAAGGTGATCGTTAGGGTTTTTGTTAGGTTTATTTAGTGTTAGCTTTATGGTTAGGCTTAGGGTTAGGTTTAGTTTAAGGTTAGGATTAGAGTTAGTCTTAGTGTAATTTTTAGGGTTAGCTTTATGTTTAGGGTTAGTTTTAGAGTTACTTTTAGTGTAAAATTTAAGGTTACATTTAGTATTAAGGTTAGGATAAGCTTTTGTTAGGGTTAGGATCAGGATTATGATAAGTGTTAGTTTCAGCTTTAGAATTATGGTTAGCATTAGCTTGATTTTTACGGTTAGGATCAGGTTTCGAGTTAATGTTAGGGATAGGAGTAGAGTTAGGGTTAGTTTTAGTTTTAGGATTACTTTTAGATTTAAATTAGGTTTAGGGTTAGGTTTAGTTTAGGGTTAGGCATAGGGTTAGGGTTAGTGTTAGGGTTAAGGTTAGCTATAGGTTTAGTGTTAGGCTTAGGGTTGAAATTAGCTTTACTTTAGTGTTAGGATCAGGTTTATGGTTAGTGTTATGTTTAGGGTCAGAATTACGGTTAGGATTAGCTTTACTTTTACGCTTAAGATAAGGGTCGGTGTTAATGTTAGGGCTAAGATTA
>NW_024347322.1:0-632 GCF_902729225.1 Pteropus medius
AAGAGGGAGGTAGGCAGGGTAAAAGGGGTCAAATATGTGGTGACAGAAAGAAATCTAACTATGGGAGGTGAACACAGAGTATAAATATACATATGCCTTACTGTTAAAGTGTACAGCTGAAATATTGGATTTCGTTAACCAATGTCACCATAAAAAATAAATAAAATAAAATAAAAAGTTTTAAAAAATTAAAGAGACCCCTTTGCTACTACTAGCAGAACCAACATTAACAGCTTTCAAGATTCTCTGTAATACACAGTACAAATGGTGGACACACAAGTTCAACACACGCGTAATGTCTTTCTTGATGTCAGTCACCACAATCAAAAAACTTAATTATATCCAGTTTTACACTAAGTGTAACACCCATATGAGCTCTCTTCGGCTTTTCTGATACCTTTGGACAGATCTTGCTAATAGATACACAAAACAAATTGAGATAAAACAGAGATGCTCACAGACAGTTTGAAGCTCTGGCAGCCTGATGCTGAGTGTGGTTCCCAGGAAAGGAGCTTGGTGGTGCCACTCTTGCAGTTCAGAGTGCATGCTGACTCGAATAGCTCCCTGCAAAAGAAATGATGAACACTAATTTTGCTTTTTGCCTTTTTTGTAAAGGGAAAATCCTCTTCACA
>NW_024347323.1:0-2900 GCF_902729225.1 Pteropus medius
ACCCCCAACTCTAACTCTAACCCTAACACTAACCTCAAACCCAAACTCTAACCATAACCCTAACCCCTTACCTTAACCCTAACCCAACCCCTCACACTAAACCCGAAACCGAACCTTAACCCTATTCCTAATCCTGATACTATCCTCAAAATTAATGCTAACCCTAACACTAACACTAACCTGAACCCTAAATATTACACTAACAATAATCTTAACCATAACCTCTTGCCCTAAACCTAACCCTAAATTTAATTCTAAAACTACCTGTAATCTTAACCCTAATATTATCACTAACTCTGATCCGAACCCTAAATAAAGCTAATCCTTACCGTAATTCTATCGTTTACCCTAATACTAACCACAAAGCTGATCCTAACCGTAAAAGTAAAGATAATCTTAACTCTAAACCTGAACTCTAAACCTATAGTTAACCAAAAACCTATCCCTAGCCCTAACCCTAACACTAACTCCTAAACCTAACCCTAACACTACCCTTAACTTTAAGCCTAAAACTAAAGGTAATCCTAAACCTAATATTAATCCTATCTTAAACTAACCATAACCCCAAATTTTACACTTACAATAACCCTAACCATAACTTCTTACCCTAAACTAACCCTAAGGTGAACTTTAACTCTAAAACGAACCCTAACTCTAACCATAACCCTAACATAGCCCTAACAATACTCCTAACAATAAAACTAAAGCTATTCCTCACCCTACTTCTAAACCTAACCAGAAATGTTGCACTAACAAACACCGTAACCCTAACCCTTTATCCTAACCATAAACTTAAACCTAAATCAAAGCCTAACCCTAACATTAACCCTAAAAAAATATAATCTTAATCCTAACTGAAGCCATAATCCTACACCTCAAAAGAACCTTACCTAAACCCTAACATTAACCATATCCCAAACCTAATTCTAACCCTAAACCAAACCGTAAACCCTACCCTAAACCTAACCTTTACTCTAACCGTAAACCTACTACTAAACTTAACCCAAACCCTAATAGTAACCCAAACCCTAACACTACCTCTAATTTTAAACATAAAACTACAGGTAATCCTAAACCTAATTTTCACCCTAACTCTTACACTATCCCTAACCCAAAATTTTACACTTATAGTAACCCTAACCCTAACCTCTTACCCTAACCTAACCCTAACCTTAACTTTAAATCTAAAACAAACCCTAACCCTAAACCCTAACATTAACCCTAACTCTGATCCTATCACTAAACCCAAAGCTACTTCTAACGCTAATTCTAACCCAAACCAGAAATTTTACACTAACAATAACACTAACTCTAACCCCTTAACCTAACCATAAATCTAAACCTAAATCTAAGCCTAACCCTAACATAAACATAACCTTAATCCTAACTCAAACCATAATCCTACCCCTCGAATGAACCTTGCCCTAACCCTAATAATAACAACCCTATTCCTAACCTAATCCTAACCCTAACTCTAACCTTAACAATAACTATAACTCTAACCCTTACTCTAACCATAACCCTAAAACTAATGCTAACCCAAATGCTAATAGTAACCCTAACCCTAATACTAACCCTAAACCTGATCTTAACCCTAAAACTAAAGCTAAATCTAAACCAATTCTAACCTTAATCCTAAATTTTACGTTATGTGAACAATAACCATAAACCTAACTTCTTACCCTGAACCTCACTCTAGACATAAATTAACTGTAAAATTGACTCCAAACGTAATCCTAAACCTAACGCTAACCTTAACTGTAACCCTAACCTAAACCAAATCTTAACACTATCCCTAAACCTATCTCTAATGTTAACACTAATCCTAAATCTAACGTCTTACTCTAACACTAACCCTTAACCTAACCCTAACTCTAACACTATTCTGAACCTCTTACCCTAACCAAATCCTAACGTTAACTCTAAAATTAACCCTAATCCTAACTTTAACCCCAACATTAACGCTAAGCTTTAATATAACCCTAAAACTAAAGCTAACTGTAACTCTAATTCTAACCCTAACCTGAACACTAAAGATTACCCTGACCATACCATAATATTAAAGCTAATCCTAAATTCAATTTGAAATATAAACCTAAATTATACACTAAAAATAACACTAACCTTTATCCTTTAACTTAACCATAACCCTAAACCTACTGATAATCCAAACTCTAACACTAACTCAAACGCTAACCCTAATGCTAACCTAAATCTAACCCTATCCCTAACCCTAAATTAACCCTAAACGTGATGCTAAACCTAACCAAAACCTAAACCAAAACCTAACTCTAAGCATAACCTAACCCTAACCTTAAACCTAACCGTAACTCTAACACTAATTCACACTCTTACCTCTTACCCTATCCTTGACCAAACCCTGAACAGAATCCTAACCCTAACTCTAAACCTAACATTAACACTTACCCTAAAGGCTAATTCTAACTGGAACTCTAACCATAACCCTATTTGTACCCTTAAAGTAAAAGTTAATCCTAACCCTAATTCTAACTCTAACTGTAGCAATAACCCTAATTCTAAATTTTAATCTAAGAATAATGCTAATCCTAACCCATAACATAAACCTAACCCTAACCCGAAATTTAACTCTATAACTCTAAACCTAACCTAATTTTAACATTGACCCTAAACCTGATCCTAACCCTAAAAGTAATGTTAATCCGAACCGTAAGTCTAACCCTAATGCTCACAGTAACCCTAACCCTGAACCTAGCGCTAAACTAAAGCTTATCCTATCCTTATTTCAACCCCTTACCCTATTATTTACACTAACAATAACCTTAACCCAAACTCTAACCAAAACACTAACCGTAACCCTAACAGCAACCCTTACCAAAACCTACCCTAACCCTAACCCTTACGATAAATCTACCCCAACC
>NW_024347324.1:0-308 GCF_902729225.1 Pteropus medius
AAAAAAATCTAGGGGCCTGTTTTATTCACTACTGTTCCTCCAGTGTTAGCAGACTACCTTTCTCAAATTAACTGCTCAGTAGATATTTTAAGAGATAGTCACTAAGTTCCCAGCCTCAAGTATCTCAATGGTTTGCCATAAAACAAAACAAAACAAAACAAAACAAAACCTGACAAATAAATGAACACATACATGCAAGATGAATGACCTAAAGAAGAGGATACTCGACTCATTCTGACCAGGCAAGAGGAACGATACGAAGGAATGAAATGGAATGGCGAATGGGAAATAATCTGGTGCTAGTCCAG
>NW_024347325.1:0-1198 GCF_902729225.1 Pteropus medius
GGAGACGCCCAGCCAGCCTCCCATGCAGCCGGCACGGCACGCAGTGAGGACAGCGCCCGCCCCTGCCTGTGGCGGTCAGAGGCTCACAGCTCTCTCAGCGCCAAGATGCAGACAGCGGGGAAAGGGAGCATGCGGCGTCCCGGGAATGTGGGCGTCCCGGAAATGTGGGCGCCCCGGAGGACGGCCCCCTGCGACGGGCTGGAAGGCCGGCACTTTCGAGTCCCGTCTCGTGAAGCCTGTGGCCCCGACGCATGCGAGGGCTCCGCCCGTGGGAGGCAGGCGGTGGCCCACTCGGCCTTCAGCGTAGAGCGCCGTGGGCCCCCCGGGCCCCCCAGAACGAGGGCAGCTCCGCAGGGCCACGGGCCTGTCTCCTTGGGGGACACGCTCAGCCACCCTCCCGGCGCCCCACGTTCCTGCGGCGAGCACGGGCCGCGGTGCTCGAACTGGAAACGTCCAGCTCCTCGCCGCTGGGCCGCGTCTGCCGAGTCCGGCGGGAGGCCGCGTGGGCAGCTGCGGCGGGGAGCATGGTGCCCGTGAAGCCGGCTGCAGGGCGGGGGTGGCACCTGGCCAGGCCGACTCGCGACCCCTCCCCCTGCCGTGCGCTGTCCAGCACCCAACCCTCTCTTCGGGGCCGCGGGGCCTGTGGCGAGCCACAGCATGGCCAGCATCGAGGCTGCTGGCCGCACGGCTGACCGCAGAGCGCAGGGCAGGAGCTGGCACAGGTGGCGGGGGTGGCACTGCCCCTCTGCCGTCAGGAGGCCCTGCCTGGCCCTGGCGGCCGCCTGCGCTCGGGGACCGGCCTCCGCCCCGCCGGCGTGTGGGGCTGGGGGGCCTGGCCGCACAGTGGCCGGGGTTACGTGCACTCAGTAGGGGGCCGGCCCCTGTCACTGCACGCACGTCCTGGGGCACAGCCCCACCCCACGTCTCCTGACCGTCCACTCCCCAGGCCGGGGCCAACGCCGCTGCTCTCCTGAACCAGCTCTGGGGCCCGGCCCACGTCCGTGTCTGCAGATACAGGAGACGCTGGCCGCTGCCTCCCCGAGACCGTCCCCTCCAAGCGCCAGCCGCCAGCGCCCCTGCCGCCCTCACGGCTCCCCGCTCTGCACCACCGGCCCCCACCCTCCCCTGGCCTCCGGCTCTGGCCCCGACGGCCCCTCGCAGAGGCCCCGTCCTCTGTCCCCGTGGGGGGACCCTCACC
>NW_024347326.1:0-352 GCF_902729225.1 Pteropus medius
TCTTTGAGCCTTTCATTTCTTCATTTTGAATGCGTCCACGGGGACCATTACGACCATCCCGGGCAGAAAGGTGAGGGAGAGGGAGGTGTCTGCTTCCGTCCTCAAGTCTGATTTCCACTGCGGAAAGCGGGAAGGAGCCGAGGCCTTACGAAGGAGCCCCGGGGCCTCTGGGATGAAAAGCGATCATGATGAATTGTGGCTCTGGAACGCCCGGTGTCCACACTGCGGGGAGGTGGAAGTGCTAGGAGCGGCCTGTCTTCTGTGGTAGACCAGGGGTCCACGCAGGTTTCCTTCGAAAACCCACCATATACGTATAGATGAACATATATATGCATATATATGTATATGGTAG
>NW_024347327.1:0-346 GCF_902729225.1 Pteropus medius
CGGGGCCTTGGGGCTCTGTGGGCCATGCCCGGTCATCTGCGGGTCCTGGGGTGGCGAAGTTGGAGGAGCACTCACTGACAATTTGAGCTCCTAGAGGTACAAACTACGTGTCATTCGTCTCTGCATCCTCTTTCAGGGGTCAGGGCCTCCCACACACAGCGTACCCAGGGATGCTTTGGCCCTCCGTCATGGCTGCCGTCACCCGCTGGAAAGAGTTCAGTTGGGAGACACTGCAGACAGCTGTGGGTCTGAATTCGGCCTCCGTGCCTTAAGAGCTTTGCGATCAGCTCTTTGAGCCTTTCATTTCTTCATTTTGAATGCGTCCCCGGGGACCATTACGACCATC
>NW_024347328.1:0-369 GCF_902729225.1 Pteropus medius
ATATATATATATATATATATATATATATATATATATCCCAAATTGAAACCAAATTAGAGAGGCTAAGAATCAAGAATTTAAAAATTATTATTAATTTTACTCAAGTAAATCACTCCAGAATAACAAATGTCAAATCAGGAAATTTGACTCTGATTATAGCAATTTTTTTAAAGGTTCAGAGAAGAGAAATTGCTATTGACCAAAGGTGATTGTTATAAAAACAAATCAGTCAGTGAAAAAACTCATGAACAAACAAACGCACACAGTAATTTATAAGCATTTGAAACAAAATTATTGAACATTTTTCAGGTCAAACTCACTTCAGGAAGAGAAAATATATCACATACCAAATATCTTACTCATTCCAAC
>NW_024347329.1:0-13073 GCF_902729225.1 Pteropus medius
TTTGTTATAAAAATCACCATATATATATAAATATATATATAGAAAGAGAGAGAGAAATCCATAGATACATAGATAGATAGATAGATAGATAGATAGATAGATAGATAGTTAGATAGATAGCTGGATAGATAGATAGATATAGAGATATCTATAGATACAGATAAAGATATAGATATAGATATATCTAGGGGAACTCTGGCAAAAAGCACTCTACAGACGTGCATTTGGAGCCAGAATCGCAGACTTCCGAGAAAAGGCTCACTTGCGGCCAATGCACAGCGCTCCCGGGGCCTTGGGCTCTGTGGGCGATGCTCGGTCATCTGCTTGTACTGGGGTACCGAAGTTGGAGGAGCACTCACTGACACTTTGAGCTCCTAGAGGTACAAACAACATCTCATTCGTCTCTGTATCCTCTTGCAGGGTTCAGGGCCACCCACAGACAGCGTAGCCAGGGATGCTTTGGCCCCTCCGTCCATGGCGGCCGTCCCCCGCTGGAAAGAGGTCAGTTGGGAGACACTGCAGACAGCTGTGGGTCTGAATTCGGCCTCCGTGCCTCAGGAGCTTTGCGATCAACTCTCTGAGCCTTTCATTTCTTCATTTTGAATGCGTCCACGGGGACCATTACGACCATCCCAGGCAGAAAGGTGAGGGAGAGGGAGGTGTCTGCTTCCGTCCTGAAGTCTGGTCATGCGGGGAGGTGGAGGTGCGAGGAGCGGCCTGTCTCCTGTGGTAGAGCAGGGGTCCAGGCAGGTTTCCTTGAAAATCCACCATATACATATATATGCATATAGATGAACATATATATGCATATATATGTATATGGTAGCTTTGGCAAAAAGCTCTCTGGTGACGTCCATTTCGAGCCAGAATCGCAGACTTCCTACAAAAGGCTGACTTGCGGCAAATGCACAGCCCTCCCGGGGCCTTGGGGCTCTGTGGGCGATGCTCGGTCATCTGCTTGTACTGGGGTACCGAAGTTGGAGGAGCACTCACTGACACTTTGAGCTCCTAGAGGTACAAACTACGTCTCATTCGTCTCTGTATCCTCTTGCAGGGTTCAGGGCCACCCACAGACAACGTAGGCAGGGATGCTTTGGCCCCTCCGTCCATGGCGGCCGTCACCCGGTGGGAAGACTTCAGTTGGGAGGCACTGCAGACAGCTGTGGGTCTGAATTCGGCCTCCGTGCCTTAGGAGCTTTGCGATCAGCTCTCTGAGCCTTTCATTTCTTCACTTTGAATGCGTCCACGGGGACCATCACGACCATCCCAGGCAGAAAGGTGAGGGCGAGGGAGGTGTCTGCTTCCGTCCTGAAGTCTGATTTCCACTGCGGAAAGCGGGAAGGAGCCGAGGCCTTAGGAAGGAGCCCCGGGGCCTCTGGGATGAAAGAGATCATGCTGAATTGTGGCTCTGGAACGCCCGGTGTCCACACTGCGGGGAGGTGGAGCTGCTAGGAGCGGCCTGTATGATCTCAAATGTCTAAGGAAAACACAGCCTTTTGTTATAAAAATCACCATATATATATATAAATATATATATAGAAAGAGTGAGAGAAATCCATAGATACATAGATAGATAGATAGATAGATAGATAGATAGATGCATAGATAGATAGATATAGAGATATCTATAGATACAGATAAAGATATAGATATAGATATATCTAGGGGAGCTCTGGCACAAAGCACTCTACAGACGTGCATTTGGAGCCAGAATCGCAGACTTCCGAGAAAAGGCTCACTTGCGGCCAATGCACAGCGCTCCCGAGGCCTTGGGCTCTGTGGGCGATGCTCGGTCATCTGCTTGTACTGGGGTACCGAAGTTGGAGGAGCTCTCACTGACACTTTGAGCTCCTAGAGGTACAAACTACGTCTCATTCGTCTCTGTATCCTCTTGCAGGGTTCAGGGCCACCCACAGACAGCGTAGCCAGGGATGCTTTGGCCCCTCCGTCCATGGCGGCCGTCCCCCGCTGGAAAGAGGTCAGTTGGGAGACACTGCAGACAGCTGTGGGTCTGAATTCGGCCTCCGTGCCTCGGGAGCTTTGCGATCAGCTCTCTGAGCCTTTCATTTCTTCATTTTGAATGCGTCCACGGGGACCATTACGACCATCCCAGGCAGAAAGGTGAGGGAGAGGGAGGTGTCTGCTTCCGTCCTGAAGTCTGATTTCCACTGCGGAAAGCGGGATGGAGCCGAGGCCTTAGGAAGGAGCCCAGGGCCTCTGGGATGAAAAGAGATCATGCTGAATTGTGGCTCTGGAACGCCCGGTGTCCACACTGCGGGGAGGTGGAGGTGCGAGGAGCGGCCTGTCTTCTGCGGTAGAGCAGGGGTCCACGCAGGTTTCCTTCGAAAATCCACCATATACATATATATGCATATAGATGAACATATATATGCATATATATGTATATGGTAGCTTTGGCAAAAAGCTCTCTGGTGACATCCATTTCGAGCCAGAATCGCAGACTTCCTAGAAAAGGCTGACTTGCGGCAAATGCACAGCCCTCCCGGGGCCTTGGGGCTCTGTAGGCGATGCTCGGTCATCTGCGGGTCCTGGGGTACCGAAGTTGGAGGAGCACTCACTGACACTTTGAGCTCCTAGAGGTACAAACTACGTCCCATTCGTCTCTGTATGCTCTTGCGGGGTTCAGGGCCACCCACAGACAGCGTACCCAGGGATGCTTTGGCCCCTGCGTCCATGGCGGCCGTCACCCGCTGGAAAGAGTTCAGATGGGAGACACTGCAGACAGCTGTGGGTCTCAATTCGGCGTCCGTGCCTTAGGAGCTTTGCGATCAGCTCTTTGAGCTTTTCATATCTTCAATTTGAATGCGTCCACGGGGACCATTACGACCATCATGGGCAGAAAGGTGAGGGAGAGGGAGGTGGCTGCTTCCGTCCTGAAGTCTGATTTCCACTGCGGAAAGCGGGAAGGAGCCGAGGCCTTAGGAAGGAGCCCCGGGGCCTCTGGGATGAAAAGAGATCATGCTGAAGTGTGGCTCTGGAGCGCCCGGTGTCCACACTGCGGGGAGGTGGAGGTGCGAGGAGCGGCCTGTCTTCTGTGGTAGAGCAGGGGTCCACGCAGGTTTCCTTCGAAAATCCACCATATACATATATATGCATATAGATGAACATATATATGCATATATATGTATATGGTAGCTTTGGCAAAACTCTCTGGTGACGTCCATTTTGAGCCAGAATCGCAGACTTCCGAGAAAAGGCTCACTTGCGGCAAATGCACAGCCCTCCCGGGGCCTTGGGGCTCTGTGGGCGATGCTCGGTCATCTGTGGGTACTGGGGTAGCGAAGTTGGAGGAGCACTCAGTGACACTTTGAGCTCCTAGAGGTACAAACTACGTCTCATTCATCTCTGTATCCTCTTGCAGGGTTCAGGGCCACCCACAGACAGCGTACCCAGGGATGCTTTGGCCCCTCCGTCCATGGCGGCCGTCCCCCGCTGGAAAGAGGTCAGTTGGGAGACACTGCAGACAGCTGTGGGTCTGAATTCGGCCTCCGTGCCTCAGGAGCTTTGCGATCAGCTCTCTGAGCCTTTCATTTCTTCATTTTGAATGCGTCCACGGGGACCATTACGAGCATCCTAGGCAGAAAGGTGAGGGAGAGGGAGGTGTCTGCTTCCGTCCTGAAGTCTGATTTCCACTGCGGAAAGCGGGAAGGAGCCGAGGCCTTAGGTAGGAGCCCCGGGGCCTCTGGGATGAAAAGAGATCATGCGGAATTGTTGCTCTGGAACGCCCGGTGTCCACACTGCGGGGAGGTGGAGCTGCTAGGAGCGGCCTGTCTGATCTCAAATGTCTAAGGAAAACACAGCCTTTGTTATAAAATCATATATCTATATATAAATATATATAAAATTGAGAAAATCCATATGCAAATGAATGGAAATAGATGAATGAAGTAGATAGATGGATAGATAGATAGATATAGAGAAATCTATAGATACACATAAAGATATAGATATAGATATATCTAGGGGAGCTCTGGCAAAAAGCACTCTACAGACGGGCATTTTGAGCCAGAATCGCAGACTTCCGAGAAAAGGCTCACTTGCGGCCAATGCACAGCGCTCCCGGGGCCTTAGGCTCTGTGGGCGATGCTCGGTCATCTGCTTGTACTGGGGTACCGAAGTTGGAGGAGCACTCACTGACACTTTGAGCTCCTAGAGGCACAAACTACGTCTCATTCGTCTCTGTATCCTCTTGCAGGGTTCACGGCCACCCACAGACAGCGTAGCCAGGGATGCTTTGGCCCCTCCGTCCATGGGGGCCGTCACCCGCTGGAAAGAGGTCAGCTGGGAGACACTGCAGACAGCTGTGGGTCTGAATTCGGCCTCCGTGCCTTAGGAGCTTTGCGATCAGCTCTTTGAGCCTTTCATTTCTTCATTTTGAATGCGTCCACGGGGACCATTACGACCATCCCAGGCAGAAAGGTGAGGGAGAGGGAGGTGTCTGCTTCCGTCCTGAAGTCTGATTTCCACTGCGGAAAGCGGGAAGGAGCCGAGGCCTTAGGAAGGAGCCCCGGGGCCTCTGGGATGAAAAGAGATCATGCTGAATTGTGGCTCTGGAACGCCCGGTGTCCACACTGCGGGGAGGTGGAGGTGCGAGGAGCGGCCTGTCTTCTGTGGTAGAGCAGGGGTCCAGGCAGGTTTCCTTCGAAAATCCACCATATACATATATATGCATATAGATGAACATATATATGCATATATATGTATATGGTAGCTTTGGCAAAAAGCTCTCTGGTGACGTCCATTTCGAGCCAGAATCGCAGACTTCCGAGAAAAGGCTCACTTGCGGCAAATGCACAGCCCTCCCGGGGCCTTGGGGCTCTGTGGGCGATGCTCGGTCATCTGCGGGTACTGGGGTAGCGAAGTTGGAGGAGCACTCACTGACACTTTGAGCTCCTAGAGGTACAAACTACGTCTCATTCGTCTCTGTATCCTCTTGCAGGGTTCACGGCCACCCACAGACAGCGTAGCCAGGGATGCTTTGGCCCCTCCGTCCATGGGGGCCGTCACCCGCTGGAAAGAGGTCAGCTGGGAGACACTGCAGACAGCTGTGGGTCTGAATTCGGCCTCCGTGCCTTAGGAGCTTTGCGATCAGCTCTTTGAGCCTTTCATTTCTTCATTTTGAATGCGTCCACGGGGACCATTACGACCATCCCAGGCAGAAAGGTGAGGGAGAGGGAGGTGTCTGCTTCCGTCCTGAAGTCTGATTTCCACTGCGGAAAGCGGGAAGGAGCCGAGGCCTTAGGAAGGAGCCCCGGGGCCTCTGGGATGAAAAGAGATCATGCGAATTGTGGCTCTGGAACGCCCGGTGTCCACACTGCGGGGAGGTGGAGGTGCGAGGAGCGGCCTGTCTTCTGTGGTAGAGCAGGGGTCCAGGCAGGTTTCCTTCGAAAATCCACCATATACATATATATGCATATAGATGAACATATATATGCATATATATGTATATGGTAGCTTTGGCAAAAAGCTCTCTGGTGACGTCCATTTCGAGCCAGAATCGCAGACTTCCGAGAAAAGGCTCACTTGCGGCAAATGCACAGCCCTCCCGGGGCCTTGGGGCTCTGTGGGCGATGCTCGGTCATCTGCGGGTACTGGGGTACCGAAGTTGGAGGAGCACTCACTGACACTTTGAGCTCCTAGAGGTACAAACTACGTCTCATTCGTCTCTGTATCCTCTTGCAGGGTTCAGGGCCACCCACAGACAGCGTAGCCAGGGATGCTTTGGCCCCTCCGTCCATGGGGGCCGTCACCCGCTGGAAAGAGGTCAGCTGGGAGACACTGCAGACAGCTGTGGGTCTGAATTCGGCCTCCGTGCCTTAGGAGCTTTGCGATCAGCTCTCTGAGCCTTTCATTTCTTCATTTTGAATGCGTCCACGGGGACCATCACGACCATCCCAGGCAGAAAGGTGAGGGCGAGGGAGGTGTCTGCTTCCGTCCTGAAGTCTGATTTCCACTGCGGAAAGCGGGAAGGAGCCGAGGCCTTAGGAAGGAGCCCCGGGGCCTCTGGGATGAAAAGAGATCATGCTGAATTGTGGCTCTGGAACGCCCGGTGTCCACACTGCAGGGAGGTGGAGCTGCTAGGAGCGGCCTGTCTGATCTCAAATGTCTAAGGAAAACACAGCCTTTTGTTATAAAAATCACCATATATATATAAATACATATATAGAAAGAGAGAGAGAAATCCATAGATACATAGATAGATAGATAGATAGATAGTTAGATAGATAGATGGATAGATAGATAGATATAGAGATATCTATAGATACAGATAAAGATATAGATATAGATATATCTAGGGGAGCTCTGGCAAAAAGCACTCTACAGACGTGCATTTGGAGCCAGAATCGCAGACTTCCGAGAAAAGGCTCACTCGCGGCCAATGCACAGCGCTCCCGGGGCCTTGGGCTCTGTGGGCGATGCTCGGTCATCTGCTTGTACTGGGGTACCGAAGTTGGAGGAGCACTCACTGACACTTTGAGCTCCCAGAGGTACAAACTACGTCTCATTCGTCTCTGTATCCTCTTGCAGGGTTCAGGGCCACCCACAGACAGCGTACCCAGGGATGCTTTGGCCCCTCCGTCCATGGCGGCCGTCACCCGGTGGGAAGACTTCAGTTGGGAGGCACTGCAGACAGCTGCGGGTCTGAATTCGGCCTCCGTGCCTTAGGAGCTTTGCGATCAGCTCTCTGAGCCTTTCATTTCTTCATTTTGAATGCGTCCACGGGGACCATCACGACCATCCCAGGCAGAAAGGTGAGGGCGAGGGAGGTGTCTGCTTCCGGCCTGAAGTCTGATTTCCACTGCGGAAAGCGGGAAGAAGCCGAGGCCTTAGGAAGGAGCCCCGGGGCCTCTGGGATGAAAAGAGATCATGCTGAATTGTCGCTCTGGAACGCCCGGTGTCCACACTGCGGGGAGGTGGAGGTGCGAGGAGTGGCCTGTCTTCTGTGGTAGAGCAGGGGTCCAGGCAGGTTTCCTTCGAAAATCCACCATATACATATATATGCATATAGATGAACATATATATGCATATATATGTATATGGTAGCTTTGGCAAAAAGCTCTCTGGTGACGTCCATTTCGAGCCAGAATCGCAGACTTCCGAGAAAAGGCTCACTTGCGGCAAATGCACAGCCTCCCGGGGCCTTGGGGCTCTGTGGGCGATGCTCGGTCATCTGCGGGTACTGGGGTACCGAAGTTGGAGGAGCACTCACTGACACTTTGAGCTCCTAGAGGTACAAACTACGTCTCATTCGTCTCTGTATCCTCTTGCAGGGTTCAGGGTCACCCAAAGACAGCGTACCCAGGGATGCTTTGGCCCCTCCGTCCATGGCGGCCGTCACCCGCTGGAAAGAGGTGAGTTGGGAGACACTGCAGACAGCTGTGGGTCTGAATTCGGCCTCCGGGTCTTAGGAGCTTTGCGATCAGCTCTCCTAGCCTTTCATTTCTTCATTTTGAATGCGTCCACGGGGACCATCACGACCATCCCAGGCAGAAAGGTGAGGGAGAGGGAGGTGTCTGCTTCCGTCCTGAAGTCTGATTTCCACTGCGGAAAGCGGGAAGGAGCCGAGGCTTTAGGAAGGAGCCCCGGGGCCTGTGGGATGAAAAGAGATCGTGCTGAATTGTGGCTCTGGAACGCCCGGTGTCCACACTGCGGGGAGGTGGAGCTGCTAGGAGCGGCCTGTCTGATCTCAAATGTCTAAGGAAAACACAGCCTTTTGTTATAAAAATCACCATATATATATAAATACATATATAGAAAGAGAGAGAGAAATCCATAGATACATAGATAGATAGATAGATAGATAGATAGTTAGATAGATAGATGGATAGATAGATAGATATAGAGATATCTATAGATACAGATAAAGATATAGATATAGATATATCTAGGGGAGCTCTGGCAAAAGCACTCTACAGACGTGCATTTTGAGCCAGAATCGCAGATTTCCGAGAAATGGCTCACTTGCGGCCAATGCACAGAGCTCCCGGGGCCTTGGGCTCTGTGGGCGATGCTCGGTCATCTGCTTGTACTGGGCTACCGAAGTTGGAGGAGCACTCACTGACACTTTGAGCTCCTAGAGGTACAAACTACATCTCATTCGTCTCTGTATCCTCTTGCAGGGTTCACGGCCACCCACAGACAGCGTAGCCAGGGATGCTTTGGCCCCTCCGTCCATGGGGGCCGTCACCGGCTGGAAAGAGGTCAGCCGGGAGACACTGCAGACAGCTGTGGGTCTGAATTCGGCCTCCGTGCCTTAGGAGCTTTGCCATCAGCTCTCTGAGCCTTTCATTTCTTCATTTTGAATGCGTCCACGGGGACCATCACGACCATCCCAGGCAGAAAGATGAGGGCGAGGGAGGTGTCTGCTTCCGTCCTGAAGTCTGATTTCCACTGCGGAAAGCGGGAAGGAGCCGAGGCCTTAGGAAGGAGCCCCGGGGCCGGTGGGATGAAAAGAGATCGTGCTGAATTGTGGCTCTGGAACGCCCGGTGTCCACACTGCGGGGAGGTGGAGGTGCGAGGAGCGGCCTGTCTTCTGTGGTAGAGCAGGGGTCCAGGCAGGTTTCCTTCGAAAATCCACCATATACATATATATGCATATAGATGAACATATATATGCATATATATGTATATGGTAGCTTTGGCAAAAAGCTCTCTGGTGACGTCCATTTCTAGCCAGAATCGCAGACTTCAGAGAAAAGGCTCACTTGCGGCAAATGCACAGCCCTCCCGGGGCCTTGGGGCTCTGTGGGCGATGCTCGGTCATCTGCGGGGACTGGGGTACCGAAGTTGGAGGAGCACTCACTGACACTTTGAGCTCCTAGAGGTACAAATTACGTCCCATTCGTCTCTGTATGCTCTTGCAGGGTTCAGGGCCACCCACAGACAGCGTACCAGGGATGCTTTGGCCCCTGCGTCCATGGCGGCCGTCACCCGCTGGAAAGAGTTCAGTTGGGAGACACTGCAGACAGCTGTGGGTCTGAATTCGGCCTCCGTGCCTCAGGAGCTTGGCGATCAGCTCTCTGAGCCTTTCATTTCTTCATTTTGAATGTGTCCACGGGGACCATTACGACCATCCCAGGCAGAAAGGTGAGGGAGAGGGAGGTGTCTGCTTCCGTCCTGAAGTCTGATTTCCACTGCGGAAAGCGGGAAGGAGCCGAGGCCTTAGGACGGAGCCCCGGGGCCTGTGGGATGAAAAGAGAGCGTGCTGAATTGTGGCTCTGGAACGCCCGGTGTCCACACTGCGGGGAGGTGGAGGTGCGAGGAGCGGCCTGGCTTCTGTGGCAGAGCAGGGGTCCAGGCAGGTTTCCTTCGAAAATCCACCATATACATATATATGCATATAGATGAACATATATATGCATATATATGTATATGGTAGCTTTGGCAAAAGCTCTCTGGTGACGTCCATTTCGAGCCAGAATCGCAGACTTCCGAGAAAAGGCTCACTTGCGGCAAATGCACAGGCCTCCCGGGGCCTTGGGGCTCTGTGGGCGATGCTCGGTCATCTGCGGGTACTGGGGTAGCGAAGTTGGAGGAGCACTCACTGACACTTTGAGCTCCTAGAGGTACAAACTACGCCCCATTCGTCTCTGTATGCTCTTGCAGGGTTCAGGGCCACCCACAGACAGCGTACCCAGGAATGCTTTGGCCTCTCCGCCCGCGTCACCATGGAAAGAGGGTCAGCTGGGAGACACTGCAGACAGCTGTGGGTCTTGAATTCGCCTCCGTGCCTTTAGGAGTTTTGGGCGATCAGCTCTCTGGTTTTCATTTTCATTTTGAATGCGTCCACGGGGACCATTACGCCCATCCCAGGCAGAAGGTGAGGGAGAGGGAGGTGTCTGCTTCCGTCCTGAAGTCTGATTTCCACTGCGGAAAGCGGGAAGGAGCCGAGGCCTTAGGAAGGAGCCCCGGGGCCTCTGGGATGAAAAGAGATCATGCTGGATTGTGGCTCTGGAACGCCCGGTGTCCACACTGCGGGGAGGTGGAGGTGCGAGGAGCGGCCTGTCTTCTGTGGTAGAGCAGGGGTCCAGGCAGGTTTCCTTCGAAAATCCACCGTATACATATATATGCATATAAATGAACATATATATGCATATATATGTATATGGTAGCTTTGGCAAAAAGCTCTCTGGTGACGTCCATTTCGAGCCAGAATCGCAGACTTCCGAGAAAAGGCTCACTTGCGGCAAATGCAGCCCTCCCGGGGCCTTGGGGCTCTGTGGGCGATGCTCGGTCATCTGCGGGTACTGGGGTAGCGAAGTTGGAGGAGCACTCACTGACACTTTGAGCTCCTAGAGGTACAAACTACGTCTCATTCGTCTCTGTATCCTCTTGCAGGGTTCGGCCACCCACAGACAGCGTAGCCAGGGATGCTTTGGCCCCTCCGTCCATGGGGGCCGTCACCCGCTGGAAAGAGGTCAGCTGGGAGACACTGCAGACAGCTGTGGGTCTGAATTCGGCCTCCGTGCCTTGGGAGCTTTGCGATCAGCTCTCTGAGCCTTTCATTTCTTCATTTTGAATGCGTCCACGGGGACCATCACGACCATCCCAGGCAGAAAGGTGAGGGCGAGGGAGGTGTCTGCTTCCGTCCTGAAGTCTGATTTCCACTGCGGAAAGCGGGAAGGAGCCGAGGCCTTAGGAAGGAGCCCAGGGCCTCTGGGATGAAAAGAGATCATGCTGAATTGTGGCTCTGGAACGCCCGGTGTCCACACTGCGGGGAGGTGGAGGTGCGAGGAGCGGCCTGTCTTCTGTGGTAGAGCAGGGGTCCAGGCAGGTTTCCTTCGAAAATCCACCATATACACATATATGCATATAGATGAACATATATATGCATATATATGTATATGGTAGCTTTGGCAAAAAGCTCTCTGGTGACGTCCATTTTGAGCCAGAATCGCAGACTTCGAGAAAAGGCTCACTTGCGGCAAATGCACAGCCCTCCCGGGGCCTTGGGGCTCTGTGGGCGATGCTCGGTCATCTGGGGTACTGGGGTAGCGAAGTTGGAGGAGCACTCACTGACACTTTGAGCTCCTAGAGGTACAAACTACGTCTCATTCGTCTCTGTATCCTCTTGCAGGGTTCAGGGCCACCCACAGACAGCGTACCCAGGGATGCTTTGGCCCCTCCGTCCATGGCGGCCGTCACCCGCTGGAAAGAGGTCAGCTGGGAGACACTGCAGGCAGCTGTGGGTCTGAATTCGGCCTCCGTGCCTTAGGAGCTTTGCGATCAGCTCTCTGAGCCTTTCATTTCTTCATTTTGAATGCGTCCACGGGGACCATCACGACCATCCAGGCAGAAAGGTGAGGGCGAGGGAGGTGTCTGCTTCCGTCCTGAAGTCTGATTTCCACTGCGGAAAGCGGGAAGGAGCCGAGGCCTTAGGAAGGAGCCCCGGGGCCTCTGGGATGAAAAGAGATCATGCTGTTGTGGCTCTGGAACGCCCAGTGTCCACACTGCTGGGAGGTGGAGGTGCGAGGAGCGGCCTGTCTTCTGTGGTAGAGCAGGGGTCCAGGCAGGTTTCCTTCGAAAATCCACCATATACATATATATGCATATAGATGAACATATATATGCATATATATGTATATGGTAGCTTTGGCAAAAAACTCTCTGGTGACGTCCATTTCGAGCCAGAATCGCAGACTTCCGAGAAAAGGCTCACTTGCGGCAAATGCACAGCCCTCCCGGGGCCTTGGGGCTCTGTGGGCGATGCTCGGTCATCTGCCGGGACTGGGGTACCGAAGTTGGAGGAGCACTCACTGACACTGAGCTCCTAGAGGTACAAACTACGTCCCATTCGTCTCTGTATGCTCTTGCAGGGTTCAGGGCCACCCACAGACAGCGTTAGCCAGGATGCTTTGGCCCCTCCGTCCATGGGGGCCGTCACCCGCTGGAAAGAGGTCAGCTGGGAGACACTGCAGACAGCTGTGGGTCTGAATTCGGCCTCCGTGCCTTAGGAGCTTTGCGATCAGCTCTCTGAGCCTTTCATTTCTTCATTTTGAATGCGTCCACGGGGACCATCACGACCATCCCAGGCAGAAAGGTGAGGGCGAGGGAAGTGTCTGCTTCCGTCCTGAAGTCTGATTTCCACTGCGGAAAGCGGGAAGGAGCCGAGGCCTTAGGAAGGAGCCCCGGGGCCTCTGGGATGAAAAGAGATCATACTGAATTGTGGCTCTGGAACGCCCGGTGTCCACACTGCGGGGAGGTGGAGGTGCGAGGAGCGGCCTGTCTCCTGTGGTAGAGCAGGGGTCCAGGCAGGTTTCCTTCGAAAATCCACCATATACATATATATGCATGTAGATGAACATATATATGCATATATATGTATATGGTAGCTATGGCAAAAAGCTCTCTGGTGACGTCCATTTCGAGCCAGAATCGCAGACTTCCGAGAAAAGGCTCACTTAGGCAAATGCACAGCCCTCCCGGGGCCTTGGGGCTCTGTGGGCGATGCTCGGTCATCTGCGGGTACTGGGGTAGCGAAGTTGGAGGAGCACTCACTGACACTTGGAGCTCCTAGAGGTACAAACTACGTCTCATTCGTCTCTGTATCCTCTTGCAGGGTTCACGGCCACCCACAGACAGCGTAGCCAGGGATGCTTTGGCCCCTCGTCCATGGGGGCCGTCACCCGCTGGAAAGAGGTCAGCTGGGAGACACTGCAGACAGCTGTGGGTCTGAATTCGGCCTCCGTGCCTTAGGAGCTTTGTGATCAGCTCTCTGAGCCTTTCATTTCTTCATTTTGAATGCGTCCACGGGGACCATCACGACCATCCCAGGCAGAAAGGTGAGGGCGAGGGAGGTGTCTGCTTCCCTCCGGAAGTCTGATTTCCACTGCGGAAAGCGGGAAGGAGCCGAGGCCTTAGGAAGGAGCCCGGGGGCCTCTGGGATGAAAAGAGACCATGCTGAATTGTGGCACTGGAACGCTTGGTGTCCACACTGCGGGGGAGGTGGAGGTGCGAGGGAGCGGCCTGTCTCCTGGTAGAGCGGGGGTCAGGCAGGTTTCCTTCGAAAATCACCATATAACCATATATATGCCACCATAGATGAACACACA
>NW_024347330.1:0-436 GCF_902729225.1 Pteropus medius
TTGTTTCCCAAGGTACTTACTTTCCCAGACTGGACACCATTGTACAATTTTAGCACAAAAGAGACTTGCAAAATGTATATATCCCAAAGACAAAACATTGCCTATTGTTAGGGCATTTGAAAATAAATTTGCCTTTATTTCATATACATTCATTTAAAACTAGAAAGATATGATATAAAAAATTAATGCAATTGACTTTGAAATGAATAGACACTTGGATTGAAAAAAATAAATCATAGAGTTCCTTTTTTTCCCTTTAGCTCTAGAAAGGATTTTCTAGGTTTTGACATTTTTCAATTATGAAAATCTGAGAGTCTGGCATTTACTAGTTTTTGGGGTGGTACCAAGAAAACAAAATGTTTGTCATCTGATAGGACAGAAGTTCTCTCTGATTTTCTAGGACAGCACAAACTTGTAGAACGTGAAGCCAGCAGAA
>NW_024347331.1:0-1569 GCF_902729225.1 Pteropus medius
CCGCTCCCTCCGAGCAGCTGACCTGCTTCATCATTCACTAACAGACGTCACAAATGTCACGTGTCCGAAATGGCAGTCTGTCCCTCTCAGCCCCTTATTTCGGGGGACGGTGCTGTCACCCGGCCCCAAACCCAGGGGTCGGCTCTGATTCTCCCCCTCGCATCAAATTCGCCAGCACGTCCCTCACCTGGAGGGCACCCGAAAGGCTTCCCCTTCTCTCGGAGTCTGTGGCCGCCACCTGGGGCCCGGCCGCCTCCGCCGGGAGCCCCGACGTCCGTGGCGGCTCGCTGGCGTCCCGTTCCTGCCCCGCTCTGCCACCTCGCCCTCCGTATTCTGCGCTCCCTTCCTTACGGAGCCCCGATTCCGTGGCGACGGGGGTCCCGCGGGCGGCCCCCTCCTTCTGTGCTCGCCTCCCCGTGCCCCACGCTGGCATCGCCCTGGAACGCGCCCGGCTCGCTCCCGCCTCCTGCCGGGCAGGGCCCCCCGGCCTGTCCCGCGATGGCTTCCCTTTCTCCTTCCGGTTTTCCGTGACATCTTCTCTTAAAACGCCCCGCAGAGCCCCGTCCGCCGCCCCCGCCAAGTGTCTGTTTTGTCCCTCATGGCGCTCAGCGTCTGAAGTTACTCGGTTTATTTCCTGTTCAAGTCCTTATCATCTGTCTGTCCGCGTTGGAGTCCCCAACGCATAAACTCAATGAGAGGTCACTGAATCGGTGGACGAGGGAGCCAGGGCCTGGTGCCAGCATCTCGGCGTCTCCGCCCCCGGGCGGTCATGCACCTCTGTGGATTCCTGGGTGGCCGGCTGAGTGGCCGAGGTTGACCGAGCACCCCCTCCCCTGACTTCGGTAGAGGTAGAGGCCGCGTCTCTAAACACTTTCGGGCATCTAAGCGCTTTGAATTTGGTACAACAGGAAAGCTCAGTGGGCCGCCTTCTCGACAAGCCTGGCTCGGCAGAGCGGGGCCGAAGCTCAGGAATCCGCCGGTCCCAGGGCTCCAGGGCCGCCCACCATGCTGGACAGGGAGGCTGTGACCCTGGGGTGGCACTGGAGACTCAGTGGACAGTCACCTGAAAGACCTAGCTGGCTTCTGCGTGGAGGACGGACCGGAAGGAGGCAGGGAGGCGGGTGGGCGCCCGTGAGTCGTCTCACTCGCAAGGGACAGACCTTCAGTTCGGATTGGTTCCAGCAATGAAAGAATGTGTTGCCTCTTGTAACTGAGAAGATGGGGCGCCGGCTTCAGGTACGGGTGGATCCAGGGGCTCAGGACGTACCTCCTCTCTCTCGAGCGTGGGCCGGCCTTCATGACTTGCTCTCAAAGAACAGAGCGTGGAACGAGGAATAAACACAGTCACCAAGTGGAGTCATTTTGATAACGTGTCCCCCTGCTGTGATGCGGCCGAGAGAACCCGTCATTTCTGAGGCGTCTTTCCCCTGGGCCCTTAACTCCAGTCCGACCATGAGAAAAACATCAGACAAGCCGCGGAGTGAGGGGTGGTCCTCCTGATCCCTGACCGGCGCTCTGCAAAACTCTCAGAGCCCCGAAAAGAAGGAAAGACAGACACGCGGTCGGGGC
>NW_024347332.1:0-113467 GCF_902729225.1 Pteropus medius
TGACAAGTCACATGATCATCAAAGTCATTTTTTTATACTTCCCATGATACATCCCTCTCCATGGAAATAAAAACTTGAATTCCGTATGGTCATTACTTATTTTTTCTTTATGAAGACACTTATATGAGGCCAGATCACAATCCGAAGTTAACTTGGTAAGCATGAAACCAGTAGAAACTGGGAAAGTTGATGAAAGTAAAATTTCATGACCTAGTATACCCATTTCACAGTGGGGAATGTTTCGTAAAAGAAGTCAGTATCTTTTGCCGGTTAAAAGCACAGTGCCTGGAAAATAGGGTGCTCACAGTAAATGTTAGCTGCTACAGTAATGATAACAAATGTTAGCTGCTGCAGTAATGATAACAACTCTCCAATGCACTGGAATTGGCTTAAATGGCCATACTAAATTTTTTAATTACTTATGATTGTAGAATTAACCGGTTCCCTTTTGTAATGAAACAAGTCCCTTTTTTTTATTATATTAATGTATTCCAGCAAACTATGCTATGTACAGATGTCCTTGCATATGTGTCCTTAAGAATTTTAGACTGACCTTCAGATTTAACTCCTTCTGTGTCTTGTGTTTCTCTTACTGGCAAGTCCTTGAGATTAAGGAATAGGAGAAATCTGTGTCCTCAGATGTGTCGTTTCAGAAACGAACAGTATATGTTTTGTAATGCATATGGAAATTGAAACAGTCTCTCAAAGATGTTTCAGAGGGACACTGACCAACTGATGGAGCATTTAGGCTGGGATCCAAATATGTTTAATTCAGAAGTTAGATCACTCTGACGAATAAGGTTTGAGGCAAAGGCTTTGAGAAGAGCAGCTTCCACTCTGTAAGCTTCTGTTTAGAAACAGTGCTCCATACTCATCCTTTATGCTAAGTCATATACAGATACTTTGAATGGGCTGCAGTATTGTTCTAAGAAGCGACTTGATAACTGTAGTTTCTGAAGCATACTTGGAATCTTCCAACAACTACAGAGTGTGAAATTAATACTGGCAACCTGGCAGTTTTCATTGTGGAAATTCGCATGAAGCAGGTTGAGGCAGGCATTTTTTGGAATGGAGTGCATATCCTGAAGAGAACTCTAATAGTTGCGATTAAAAAAAAAAAAAAATATATATATATATATATATATATATATATATATATATATATATATATATATATAGTATGGTTTTTCAGCACTGTGCTTCTTTTGCCAGAGGGAGTCAGTAGGAAAACCTTAAACTTTAGAGTCACACTGCAACACATGTAAAAAAAAAATGCTTTTGAATACCTGCGTTTTGTAATTCAGAAGTCCAAGAAATGATTCGCTGCTAGTATTGGTGTATGCTCTGAAGTCCAAGGTGGCACTTACACCATATTGAGGAAGTAATTACATTTCTTACCAATACTTCAATTAATACATTTTATATTTGAAGAAACTCTCTGCTCCCATGTTCTAGACAGGAATGAATTTAGAACTCAGTCTGACACAACTGTAGCTTTGTTTATGATGCTACTTGTCTCCAATATGAAAGACTGGTAAGAAATCAAATTTAGAGATCCATGGTCATGAATTTCCTAGCTGTGTAGTCTGCATGTGCAGATATTAATACTGTGGTTGCCTCCTTGTCGTTTACGAAAGCAGATCATTACAGCCATCCCACGAAGTCTCCCTTTTTCGAGGATTACAGAAATCCACCGTGTCTCGCCTGTAGTGTTACACTCGAAATTGATGAGAAATCTTTCTGGTGAGGATGTGCTTGTAATCTCATACTTAGCAACACCGTCTCTGAAATGAAGACTAAATGATTGGAAAAAGGCATATTGAAATGGAAAGACTTCTCCCTAAGACTTTTCAGATCAGACGCTAACACACTGGTGGAGAAATAAACTGGAATCCGAATATGCTTTGTCAGGAAGTTAGGTTACTCTGATGAATAAAGATTGTAGCAAAGGCTTAGAATTGAGCCATTTCCACTCTATAAGCTTGTGGTTCGAAACGGCACTCCAAACTCATTCTGTATTCCAAGTGATGTATGGATATTTTGAATGGACTGCAGTATTGTTCTAAGAAGTGCCTGACAACGGCGGTTTCTGAAGCAAACTTGGAATCTTCTAACATCTACCAAGTGTGATGTCGATTTGAACAAATTTTCAGTATTTATGGTGGAAATTTGTGCGAAGCGGGTTCCTACTGCCATGTTTTGGAAGGGAGCGCTTATGCTGAAGAGAACACCAAAAGTGGCCACGATGTGGTATGTTTTTTTTCAATACTGTTTCTTTTGTTGCCACAAAGAGGCAAAAGGAAAACTATAAACATTAGAGTCAGTCAGAAACACATGGAAAGGAAATAAGTTTTTAAATACCTGCGTTCTGTAATCCAGAAGTCCGGTAACCGATTTGCTGCTAGTATTGGTGTATGCTGTGAAGTCTAAGCCGGCATTTATACAACATACAGAAAGGGATTTCTGTTCTTACCTGTACTTCATATAATAAATTTTTATATTTGAACAAACACTTTACTCCCGTGTCCAGGTCAGAGTGAAGTTAAAACCCAGTCTCACAGGACTATGACTCGGCTTATGATTCGACCTGTTTTCAGTATCAAAGAGCTGGTAGGAAACATTGTTTTAAGACCCATTGTCATGATGTTCATTCTGTACAGTCTGCCTGTGCAGGTATTAATACTGAGGGTAGCCTCCACGTTGTTTATAAAAGCATTTATTTACAGCTGTCCAATGCGGTGTCCCTTTGCCGAGGAGAACAGAAAACCACTGTTTCTGACCTGTAGTTTCACAGTCGAATGTGATGAGTAATCCTACTGTTGAGGATGTGCTTGTAATCTCTTCACAGCAATGCCGTCAGAAAAATGAACAGTAAGTGATTGGTGGAACCCATATTGAAATTGAGGACTTCTCCGAAAGACTTTCCAGTTGATACACTGACACACTGTTGGAGTGTCCAACTGGGATTTAAATATGCTCCCTCAGAAAGTTAGATCTGTTGATGAATAATGTTTGAGGCCAAGGTTTTGAATTGAGCCGCTTTCTCTCTGTAAGCTTCTGTTTTGAACCCACCCTGTATGGTGAGAGATAGGTAGATATAAAAAAACGGGCTGCAGAAGTGTTTTGAGAAGCGACTTGACAACTGCATTTTCTGAAGCAAATGGAATCTTCCAACATCTATAAAGTGTGCAATCGCTCACGGGAAACACGACATTTGTCATGGTGTAAATTCGGAAGAAGCGGATTCAGGTTGTCATGTTTCGGAAGGGTGCATATATGCTGAAGAGACCTCAAAAAGTTGCGATACACAATGTGATATGGTTTTTCAACACTGTGCTGCTTTTGTTGCCATGAAGGGGCAATAGGAAAACTCTACCATGTCCAGTCACTCAGCAGCACATGGAAAGGGAACTGGTTTTTGAATACCGGCATTCTGTAATTTAGCAATTCTAACAATGATTTTATCTGCAAAGAAGAACAGAAATGGAGTGGTAGCTGGAAGTAGATGTAGGTCAAGAGTATTTTTTAAATTTACTTTTGAAGGTAGAAATAAAAGCATGGTTATAGGAACAAACAAATAAGTAGACTGATATGGATAATGTATATAAGAAATGGGAGAGCTACTCAAAAAATATCTTAGAGCTGGTGAACGGAAGACTGAATCTGTTGTACAGGTGTAGGTAATGGCTCCAGAAAAACACATAGAGAATCCATCTAAAAGAACAAGAAACAAAGCAAAGAATGTTGGTGTAAATTCTGGTGATCTGATGGATTTCATGATGGGAGTGATGTGATTACAGCAATAGTGTGAGGCAGTAAGTGACAGATCAGATGGTGAGAATAAAGGCTGAATTCCTAAAAAAGAGGAAGGGTATAGAAATAGCAATGTGGTGCACTTAGAATCTTACACTGCCAGTAGGTGGTATAAACACTGTGGCAAACAAATATAGACGAGAACACAAAAGACATTACTTGAGAAGGCAGCAGAAGTAGTAATCTCAGGGGAGGTCCAGATTTGCCTTATGCAAGGTTTTATCTAAATTAAGAATCTTATCTTCACTCACTCTCACTAATTGTTTTTCCAATAGTTTCCTGTTGCTTTTAGGAAAAAAGTTTCAATACTTTTAATATGACCTAAAGCTTTTATATGAACCGGCTCCTTCCATCTTCAGGTCTGTCTCTTATTTCCTTTCCCTCTCTCTCTCTTCCAGACTGAGTAAATATCTATTAGTTATGTAGGCCTGCCATCGTTTCTCTTCCTTCTCGGTTTTGGCATATTTTGTTCTCTCCAATTAAAAGTCTTGTTTCTCTCCGTATCTCCATTTTCTTGATTTAAAGGATTTCAGATCTTATAAATAGTATTTTGCTGAGAAGGTCTTTGTACATATATGTTATAATTTATAAATAAATGTATAACATCATGATTTCTTTGAATTAATTTTTCTATATATAGCTTGAAGGCATATTTTATCATTTACACACAATTGTTTATAGAGTTTAAATAAAAATCCCATAAACTTCACATTGCTTATGTACATATTATATGTATAATCTATATAGGAATATTTGGTTTATATCTTTTATAATATTTTTATCATACTCAGTGAGCTTATCAGCCTTAATGCAGCACAATGTGCATATCTTAAATAAGAGGGAGAGAAAAAAAATTTCACATAATGTTTTCAGATATTGATTTAGTTGAAATCTATGTCAACCATAATATCTTCTATGCGACAACCTTATGGCTTAGACTGGCCTTTGTTTATTCTATGTAGCTTTACTGTTATACGTGATAAAGTTCTGGCCTTCATACCAATTACAGTCATGTTGATTGGTCTTTACCATTATCTAAAAACAATGATATTTGATCACTGATGTCTGCATATATACAAAGGTTAAACTTGTCCAGAGAATTAAATGAAGAAATCTGTGAAAGATAAAGCTTTAATAAGATGTAAAGAGCAAAAGAAAAATTACACTTGATTCTGTCTTTAAGTGACAGAGAGTTCCAATAATAAATGTAAGTTTTATTAGATTCATCAAAGTCTAAATAATAATAGAGATTCCATAAGATAGATGTACTGGAGTCAATATTTTGAACAAATGTTAGTATCAAACCACCCTTGGGGACAATCTACCACTGAGCTTGTGTAGACTGAGAAAAAGCAGACTACAAAAGTGATGTTACTGACTGAAGCCAAACATAAAAGTCAAGGCTCATCAAAATCATCAATGGGGATTTTGGTGAAACAAGAAAAAATCATCCATTGGGACATAAACTTGCTTCACAATATTTCCTTTTGTATTCTTAATTATACAAGGCCTAAAAGAAATTGAGACAGTAATTGAACGATCTATAATTTCTACAGCACGATTCTGTAAATCATTTTATAATTTTAAGGAGCTCCAGCCAACTCTATCCTAAAAATGACATCCACAGACCAAATAGAAATCTGATGCTTATGACATTGCTGTCATAATCATATAAAAAAGCATATGAAGTATTTCCTAACTGGCAAAAACCAAACCAAACCAAACCAAACCAAACCAAACCAAACCAAACCAAACCAAAACAAAACAAAAACTGCATAGGGCTATATTTTTTATATCCTAAACTATATAGTTATTAACAACCTGAATGCAAATGAATCACATGTATAGAAAATCTATATCAAATAAATTTAAATGTTCTATCAGTTAAAAACACTGACCCCTGACTAGTATTTTATGTACCCCCCCATGTGAAGTTTAATCTACTTACAAGTACATCAGCTTTGCCACTTAGTCCCTTCCCATAGTTGTGATAACTTGAAACTTGAAGTAGGACCTCCTCCTATTATGGACGAGCATAGCAATTTTGGTAAGCGCTATATATGTTTCCACCAGAAATCCTTCTTTGCCCGCTTTAATTGGTGGTATTATGAGGCTGTATTCCATGGCACTATACTTGCCACTATCTTTATCAGTAGCCTAGGAGGGAGGAAAACACTGGTTATAAATAATCAGGAAAAAACTAACTTTTAGTAAAGGACTTATTTATGTTTGCAAGAGTGATGTTCCTTGTACAGTGCTAATACAAAAAAAGTCTATTTTTCTGGATTTTACATGGATTTATAGACTTTATGTCCACTAGGTTGAATGGTTTTCATTAGAATGATTATAACTACTGACCTGTGCATTAAAGGACATAGACACTAACAGTCCAGTCCGTGAATCAAGTGTTTTGACTGGCATGTCAAATGGGTTCATCTCTGGGCTGTGGACCAAGTTGGTTTAAGGATAGGATAGATTGTTTACCTAACCATTGCTTTGTGTATAAGCATAGTATGTGATTGTGTGTGTGTGTGTGTGTGTGTGTGTTTTAGTTAACCTATATTCTAAAGGGAAAAACAATGAAATAAGCACATTTATACCTCAAACGACAATAAGACAAATTGAACTTCAGAGCTTTTAGCCAGTGATACCAGATATGTCTAAAGACATTCTAATTAGTTAACGTGATTTCTTAATTTGAGAGGGTTAGAACACTAACCTAACTTCCTTTTTCATTGTCTTGTATCCTGATTAACCATATTTATTCCTGGTGCTAGGTGCTTATGGCCTACATGTGAAGGTTTCTTAATATTTAAAATTTTTAAAAAAGTAAATTGTTACTTCATATAGGTTGTGTGTGAGAGTGTGTATGTGTATCTGTTTAATAATGCTGTAAGCATAGTATATTAGGCTGGCTTTCTGGCTTCTACTTCAGGGAAATTTTTCAGAATGCCAATTTAAGACTTATTTCATAGTGAAATATTTGGAAGCACAATTGATCTTAGTGAAGTAACAGAAAGCTAAATACAAACAACCATAATACTAGATATGTAAAAGTCATGTTTTTATTATTATTTTTATTATCTGATTATTCTTACTTTAATCAGTGCCATATTATTAAATACCATGTATTAAACATTTATGTTTTGCCATTACGATATTAAAAGTTCTACAAAAATAATCATTTTTGATCAAATAAAAACTCTCAGAGGAATGTATGATTCTAATTATATATATTAGTGCTGTCCAATAGAACTTTCTGCAATGATGGAAATGCTCTAAATATGTTCAGTCCAATACAGTCGCCCCTAGCCACATATGAGTATTGAACACTTGAAACGAGGATAATGTGACTAGGGAACTGAAATTTTAGTTTAGTTTAATTTTAATTCAATTTAAATAACCAAAGGCTACCTAGTGAGTGGTAAAGTTGGGATATAATAATGACAATAATAATAAATAATATGCTTATTAAGATGCAGCATGAGTCTAACTCTCTAGCTCCAAATTTGATATATGTGTTTAACCTGTTAGGCGAGGTCACTTAAAAAACCCAGCTATTTCACTTAAGGATAAAGTATTTCTTGATTTTTCTAAAAAGGTAAAATTCTAAGCTTTAGAATAGAACGAGCTCTGACTATTAGCTCATCTCTTTAGATGATCTGCTCTGGCTGGCCTTGCCGCTGGAGGAAAGGGAGTGCGCCTGCCCTCGTCAATGGCGGAGGGGCTCAATGACTAGACTTCTTGAGGCACAGGCCGGGCCTACAAACACATCACTGAAACACATATTCCAGGGTGCCAGTCCCCTCCTGCCCAGCCTGGCTTGATGGGATCCAACGTCCTAGGGACTGGGGCGCTTGGTGCGGGCCCAGTAACTTGCCATGGAGGAAGAATTGTCGAGGGCAAAAATTAAAGAAAGGGAGAATGGTGTTGAAGGGAATGCAATCAATGGAATAGGATACACATGTGGTTGATGAAAATGGCAGGATGGAAAGAGGTGTGTGGGGAGGATGAATTCGGGCAAGAGAGTATGGAAACCTGGAGGACAAGGGGATTGCAATGTTTGTAGGGGACAGGATTCGGAAGGGACTGGCGAGTGGATCCATAAACTTCGAGTGCAGGTAGATGAAATAGGGTGTTCAGGGAAAAGAATGGAGCTCTGGGTGATGGGAGGACACAGAAGATTGCTGGAGGATGAGTGAGCCCATTGCCTGGCCAACATCAACTGCATGGACTATAGCTGTGATTTATTGAGTGCTAGTCCTCTCTCAAAGGAGCTGTGATTGGGCCACTCATCTGCACTGAAGGAAAAATAAAAAGGCCTAAAGGGACAATTCCACATCATCTCGCCCCTGGGGTGCCTGTAGGGCCCCATTAGGGTTTTGAGGTCCTGTAGGCCAGGCCAGTCTCCGAATGCCAAAGAAAACACTGAGAACAGAGTGGAGGATACAGAAAGCTCAAAGAGAAAAGGCAGCATGTTGTAAAATTGGCCTATGCTCACTTCTTGCTAAGTTAACAGACTTTGAGCTAAAGCATGAAATCTGGTGACTTGGAGAGTGAGGGCTCTGTTCAAATAGGACCCCAACATGCTCAGCTGCATCACAGTTTTCCTGGAGGCTGGCCAAGTGCTGACGCTCCAGGAGTGGCAGGGTGGTGTCCACAGACATCCCAATTCCAGTTTTATGCCTGACCAGGACCCTAAGGGTTTTGGCACCACCAGGCCAGCTGTTGTCCTGGGCCTTCCCTGAGACATGGTTTATTCTTTCCTGGTGGCATTATTGGCAGTCGAGTCATGATAATAACCTTGATGAAGCCACAGGCAGAGGGTTTCATTCCACAGCAAAGGCAAGAATGGTTTGTCCTGAGCTTGGAGTGACTTGTCAGGACATCTGCATAAACCTAGGTATCCATATATGCTAGGCTCCTCCTGAAGCCCCATGAGTGGGTAACACCATCTCTTCCCCAGCCCCAACCCAGGCCAGACCAGAGGGGCATGGTGTTCACTCTTCCTGGTGCCAGTGTTCCTGATGGACCCATAAGATACAAGGTTCAGAAAGCCTGCTCTGGCCGCCAGCCTCCTCAAAGCCCAGCTTCACTGGCCATGCACTGATTAATTTCACTGAGCAAGTCATGGCTGCATCTGCATCCTCTCTATTGTCCCAAATGCCACATGCTCTCCACTTGGGTCTGGCAGCTGGTCCAGATACTCTTCCTCAGTCTAGAGATGAAAGGTTGCCGGACAGCGCACAGAATTGCAGGGCTACTTTTGACCAGGAACTACAGCTTCTGTCACACACTTGCTGGAATCGTCTCAGATTTTGTCTGGGTCTTGGGTCCTTCTCACTGGTCAGAGCAGAAGAGACAGGGCCTTAAGGTTTCACTTCCCATTTGGACTGGGAACAGAGAGCCAGACACAAAAGAGCAAAACAAACGAAAGCCAAATCCAAGGCTTAGACAACAGAATTCCAGGGGTGACCAGAGCATCGAGGCAGAAGAGGAAGACTGACATATGTAAAAGGGGGTGACTCGAGGGCCAAATTTTTAAACCAGAGAGTGCTGAACACGCAACACACTGTACAGATGCTGGGCACCAAGGGATTGTACCTGACCTCTGTCTAAGTTGGTCTGGTGATGTATTTTTGGTAGGATTCACTGGCAAAAATATATACAGCAGCGGGTTTTGGTCTGCCCAACTTGAGTCTGAAATGCAGGTTTCCACACATTTGTTGACATCTTGGAATGCGTCTTGTATTCGAAGGAATTGCTTGTAATCAATTCACTGAATGGCTGGCCACGAGCATCTCAGTCATCGACCAGGAGTTTTAATAACCAGGCCTTTCAGTTGCATCCTCAGACCATGAGGACATGTCGAACACGTGGATTCTCTGATTTGAAAATGAGATCAACTCACAGAGGACATGTTCATCTCTCATGGAAAATCCAGCACTTTGAGAGCCGAAAGACGGACCATGTAACATATTTTAAATCGGGTATCAGGAAACATGGCAATGAAAATGAGGCTGCTAGACAAAGTACATTCCCATTTCTCCCTAATTGTTGTGGAGATACTCTCAGAGAAAACAGAAAGCATCTCTTCGAGCCTAAAAGGCACAGGGCTGCATGCTGTTTCCCTGGCCTCCAGTCAAATATGGCTGTCCAAGAATGAGGCAGGTCCCAGATTTCTTACTTGAACATAATGTCACCTGTTTGCCACTGTCTGAGACTCTACCATGATTTCTCTTCAAAAAAAAAAAAATCAGGCATCCATTGAAACCCTCACAGGTTGCTACAAATGGAATGACCAAAACACTCTTACTGGATCATTCTGCAAATTATTTTCAAAGACAAGATGAGAAGTGGGGTGGCAGAGGACCCAAGAGGTGAGGACAATCAGTTGTGCGGTCATGGGTGCTACCAAGACTTCTGCCCACTGATGACCACTCTCGACTCCTAAGTGTAGTCACTAGAAATGCACACCTATGTAGACATTTATTTTTCACATTCAACATGTATTCCTCAATACACAGAGCAAGGTAGCCAGCATGGAATGCGAGACAACATTTGAGAAAATAAGAGGTTTTACACTCGGTATTTAAATAAAAATATCTGAGAGTCGCTTCAGCTCACCTCCCAAATCACCCATCAGGGCCCTGGTCCAAGATTTGACCCCGTGACTTGGGCCTCCATGAACCAATATATTTGGGCGAGGCTACTTCCCCCTGAAGGACAATGTTCTAATTCTCAGGTGGATGCTGCCCTGATGTGTGCAGGCCAGCAAGTACGATCTCCATCTGGACAGGCATGAGAGTCTGTGAATCCCCCGATGTTCGCTGCGGTGAAGCGTATGCAGCGCCAACATACTGATTTGGGGCTGGGGTGTGGGGAGCAGTGCTTTTTGGCAGATCACTTTGATGGGGTTCCTTTCCTGCATTTTCCTCGACTGCAGCATAAATGGAAGCCGAGGTTGTGTTAGTTTCAGGAGTACGATGCAGTGATCTGAAAACTATCTTACTATTCTAAGCTTTCACTTTAGGCAGTCCCTAAAGCATGTACTGAAAAGCTTGTTTTTGCCTAGCAGAGGAAAATGAGGTGGAAGTCACCTGTAAATCTCGTAAAAAGAATTAGAGAATCTTGTGATATTCATAGGCTTGCCCTCGGGATTCAGGTGACCAAAAAGAAAGGGGTCTGATGATCACTGATATATCACCTGACATTGGGTTGATGGTGTGCTGCTCAGTTTTTAGTTACCCTTCTACATTTCTTGGTCAAATTCACATAAGCACTCTAAAAATGGGAGTATCTGTGTAACAGCCACCGAACATGCTTTCAATCAAAATTTTATGACTTCATTACATGACTCTTGTGAGTGTAGCAACATAGGCTACCACATTTGTCATTATTTAACTACCCTGATGTTTCCTCTGTGGTCAGCTAACATGCTTGAAGGCATTGGGGCTGTGGTTGCACCTTAACCGCGTTAAAAATTGTAGGCTGATTCTCAATGACAAAGCTATTTTAGAGCGGTGAAAACTGTTGACGCCATTTTCTGTATTGTAGCAAAACTGCTGAGACTTTGTGAGCATAACTCTTAATGGCTTCAGATGGGACCTCCACACTATTATTGAAGGCGGACCTGAGGCCACTACTGCTGAGACGGAATTGCTTAATGGCCAATGCATCAATGTCGAAAAAAAAAGAGAGATTATGAGACATGTTTTGATTACACTTGGTCAAGAATATAGGAAGAGTAATAAGGTGGAAGTCACCTGAAAATTGTAGGGAGCTAAAGCTCCCAAAATTCAAAGGAATGCATAGATTATCTCGGGAGGCCTGCTTGCATATAAAAGAGAAAAAGCTGGTTCTGAAGAATTCCAGGAAGAAGAAGATTAAGATTAGAAACAGGAGGTATGAAGGGAGTTTCGATTGTACTTTGGCCTTCAAGATGTTACTTTAACTATGTTATCTTGGGATACACAAAGGAACAGAATATGTATAAAAGGGAGCCTAAGAAATAAATTTGGAGAGACAGTTGTGAGATCTGTTCTCCTTCCTGCACCCTGTCTGTCTTCTCTTTTTTCTCAGTCCCTGCTCTCCCATTCAGGGACCTGGTTTGACTTGGTCGGCTGGTTTCCGACAAAAATCATGTAGCAATCACTTGGGACTCAAGCAGAGGTCAAGTGAACACCTGGAACTATTCATATGGGGATAAAGGAAGATTGCATAGAATTCTGGTGTCTACCACATGAGTAGTCTTGTGGCTGAAGGCATAGCTTTTTCCTTTATTTCTGAGAATTAAACAGGCTTCAGAGTGTGAAACGGTTTGCAGTAGAGTTTACGTTTTAAATGAGACTAGCATCGTGTTGTGTTTTCCAACATCCACACAACTTACTCTAGTTTGAGCAAAGGTGTGGTTCTAGGGCCATGGACTTTGATAGACTTTTTTATTTTTTTACCAAGAAGGTCTTGTTACTGCGTGCCAAGTTCCCCACGTAAGGATCTGTTCAGTTCAGTTAGGCTACATTCTGTGGGCCAGGGTCTCCACTTTACTTCCTGGAAATAGAAGCAATGCTTGACTGTGCTTCCAAGCTCCCCAGTCAAATTCCTTACAAAAAAGTTCAGGCTTTGTGCTCACTTTCTTAGTGCCCACACTGCCTTCTCATACCAGGGGAAAGGCTTGGTGCTGTAACACATGATCACCTTTCAAAAATAATCGAAAAGGAAAATCAGTGACCTGGGAAAAGTTCGTATTGAATTTACTGTTATGATGACACAGTCTTGGTGTCATTGGCTCAATTTCGATTGTAAATGCTTTCAAGGTGAAAAGTCTTGGAGCTGAGCACCGAGTCTTCCATTCTTCATCCTCCTTTTATAACAGCTTGACAGCTTCGTTCTGAGGCCAAAGATTCCCCAAGTTTTGTGGTAGCAGGGGCCAGGCTGGGTGTTTGCAGTCCTAGGTCTTCAGACTGGACTTTGTTACCAATTGGATGGTCTTGACATTGAGAGCCTGGGGCTTTAATTAGTTCTTTGGAGGATGTCCATGTTTAGTGCAGATTTCTACAGTCCATATTCTAATGTTTTTCCATTAAGAAGGCTTCTGCTGTGAACCTAGGACTCTAGGCAACATTTGTTTTTAGAGGATAGGCTTGTGACTGTGGGCTTACGCCACTCTTTCAGTTATATCGGGGAGAGTCAGAAGAAATGCAATGGGCTATTTTGTCAATACTACATCCTGAAAATAGAGGTAGAGATTATAACTACAAAGCAAGGTCAGCACACTGGTACCAAATTAGAAATGCAGCCAGGAGACAAAGTCCTAGGTCTCGAGATAAGACTATCTTATATGAGGACAGGCTTGCTCTGGGGGTTAAGTCTCCATCTACTAGGCTTCATAGAGGACAGGCTTAGTGCCTTGGGTCCCAGTCTCCTTTCTGATTTTTGTCAGGAAAAAAAAACAGGCTTTGTTCCTTGTACCCTTGTCACCTATCCACATCCTCACAAATGAAGATAATATAGTTATTCCTTTTTAGTGAAGAGCGCACATCACTTGAGAAAATTCACATACACTATGAAAAATCATCAGTATGCATGGAAGAGAAGGTAGCCAAGACGGATTCTGAACTGACATCCAATCAAATATCATGTCCACATTACGAATCTTACTTGAGGTCAAGGGTATGTGGAGGCAGTCAATGATATTTAACTTACCTCTAGTTTTGTCTGTTAGACAGGAACCTGCCTTATTGCAGTGGAAGTGTTACACGCATATTGGCGACGTTGATAATTGAGGCTGAGTGTGTTGTTAGGAAGCTACTGGCTAGGGGTTGAAACAATAGCCGCCATTTTGCTGTATTGTAGGGAAAATGCTGAGTCATTGTGAGGTTACTTCTTCATGGCGGAAAGAACGGCTGCCTCAGAATTTCCCTATAGCAAACCTCAGACTACAAATTCTAAGAGGGATTGCCTTAACCACCATGGCAAATAACCTGAGGAATTAAAATTGAGGCCGTCCCTTCAAAGTGTTCTGAAAAGGTTTGTTTTAGCCTAGCAGAGAAAAGTGAGGTGGAAACGACCTGGAAATCTCGTAACAAGAATTAGGGAATCTCACGATATTCACGAGTTTTCTCTCAGCATATACGTGACCTTCAAGAGACAGGCCTGAGGGCATTGGAGGGAGATTACGTGACATTGAGTGATGGAATAACTCTCAGTTTTAGTTACTCTTCTATCTTCTTTGGTAAAATTCACATAAGCACTGAGAAAATTAGAGTAGCTGTGTAACATAGCCACCTCCCCGCCTTTCAGTCGGAAGGTCATGTCTACATGAGAAGATTCTTTTGAGGACAATGGCGTAGGCTAACAGACAATTGTGGTTAGTTAACTGGCCTTAGGTTTTGTCAGTGATAATGCAACCTGTTTGAAGGCAACGGACGCGGGTTCGAACATTGACTGCATTAAAATTTGGAGCCTGTCTGTTTGACGAAGGTACTTTAGAGCGGAGGGAAGTGTAGATGCCATTTTTCTGTATTGTAGCAAAAACACTGAGTCATTGTGAGAATACCTCTTGATTGCAGAAAGAACGGCTGCCTCAGAATTTCTCTATAGCAAACCTCAGACTACAAATTCAGAGCGACTGGCTTAACCACCATGGAAAGAAGCTGAGATTTTAACATTGAAGCAGTCCCTTCAACTTGTACTGAAACGTGTTTTTTTAGACTAGCCAAAGAAAACGAGGTGGTTATCTCCTGGAAATCTTGTGAAAAGAGTTAGGGAATCTTGCGATATTCATGAGGCTTTCCCTCGGTATTCACATTACCAGCAAGGGATTGGCTTGTGTATCACAGGAGATCACCTGATATTGAGGTGATGGTATGGTGCTCAGTTTTTAGTTACGCTTCTACTTTCCTTGGTAAAATTCACATGAGCACTGCGAAAATGGCAGCACCTTTGTAAAACAGCCTTTTACTCGCCTCTCAATTGAAATGTCACCTGTGCATTAAAAGACTTGCTTGAAGACAACGGCATAGGCTAATACTCTTGTATTTAGTTAACCACCCTGAGGTTTTTTCTGTGGTCAGATATCCTGCTTGAATGTAATAGGTGCGGTGTTTGTACCTAAACTGCATTCAAGTTTGGAGGCTGAGTGTCATTATGAAGCTAATTCAGAAAGGTGGAAACTGCAGGGGCCATTTTGCTGTATAGTAGCAAAAATGCTGAGTCATTGTGAGCATAAATCTTAATGGCTTCGGGGGGGTCACTGGCATTATTTTTATACACTGAACTTTGGCCTAAATTCTTGATAGAGATTTGCTTAAGGCCAATGCCTTAATGTTGAAAAATTGAAAATAAGAGTTTATGAGACATGTTTTGAAAACAGTTGTTTTAGGATAGAGAAGGAAGAATAAGGTGGAAATCACCTGAAAGTCACGCAATATTCACCAGGGAATCACGCAGACATCAAGTATGCACCTGGCGGGATTCACCTGCAAAAGTCTGTGGTCTACCAGGTGACTAGTCTTATTGCTGTGGCCGTAGGTTTTCCACTTACTTCTTAGATTGAATCAGGTTTCAGTCTGTGAAAAGTTTTGCACTAGAATGTACCTTGGAACTGAGACCGGCATTGTGTTGTGTTTTTCAAACACCACCCAACTTACCGTAGATCCAGAAGTGGACTGTGACCTGGGCCATGGAATCCCATCAACTCTTTTTTTCTTACCAAGCAGGTCTCGTTAGTGTCTGACAACTCCTCTTCCTAAGATCTGTTAGGTAAAGTTAAGCTAGATTACGTTGGCCAACGTCTCCACTCTACATCCTGGAAATAGGAGCAATGCATGGCCTAGTTTCTAAGCTCCCCAATCGAGTTCTGTAAAGAAAAATCCAGGCTTTGTGCTAGGTTTCTTAGTGTCCACAGTACCTTCTCTTAACTTGTAAAAGGTGCTGTAAGTTATAGTCGGCTTTGAATAATTGTCAATAAGGAAAATTGGTGATGTGAGACCAGGTCGGCCTGCATGTACTGTTAAGATATACAGGGTTGGTGTCATCGGCCCAATTTCTATTGTAAACTCTTAAAAAATAGGACCGGCTGGAGCTGTGCACCTAGTCATTCATTCTTCCACCTCTTAGGAGATGACAGCTTGGTTCTGTAAGCCAAGGTGTGCATAAGAGTTTCCAGTAGCAGGAGCCAGGTGGGATGAGTGGGTCTAGGTCTTCAGACTGGACTTTGTTACCAGTTGGATGATCTTGACATTGTGGGCCTGGGGATGTCTACTATTTCAATTGAGGTGTTTCAGGCTTGGTGCATTTTTCCACTATCTGTTCTATTTTGTCTTCCATAAAAAAAGATATTGTTGTGAGTCTAGGACTCTAGCCAACATTTGTTCAGAGAGAACAGGCTTGGATCTGAGAGCTTACCCCATGCTTTCAGTCTATGTCGGGGAAAGTCAGGAGAAATGCTGTGGCCTAATTTCTCAGCTCTACTTCCTAGAAATAAGATAAGGGATTGGAACTGCATACCAAGTTCAGAACACTGGATCCTAATTAGTAATGCAGGCAGGAGACAAGGACCTATGTTTCGAGATACTATTCTTACATGAGGACAAGCTTGCACTGTAGGTTGTTCTCATATCTACTTGTTTTCAGAGCTGACAGGCTTAGTGCTTTGCATCCCAGTTTCCTTTATACTTTTTGTTACGAAAAGACAGGCTTAGTGCCCTGGGCCCGTACCACCACTCCACATCCTCACAAGAGAAGAGAGTGTGGCTGGTATGAATGAAGGCTTTTAATATTCTTTTGTTCTGTGATGTCAGGTTTGTTTGTGGGTCATGTACTTCTCATGACTTGCTGTCAACAGTGGATACCTTCGGTGTCATTTAAGTTGTTATTTCATCTAGTCTCTTAGAAATTGGATGTTCTTCAATTTTGGTCCCTGGGCTTGTACTCTAATTCCTGTGAGGGGAGGCAAGACCTGATGTCACAGGACTAAGTCTTTATTCTAGTCTCTCTCTTGCATAAATATGGGCTTGTTGCTGTGGGACTAGTACATCATGTAATTTTCTTTCAGGGAAGAGAAGCTTAGAACAGTGGGCCCAGGTAATCAATTCAGTCTTGGTTAGGAAAAGAAAAAAGAAATGTTGTGACTCGAGGTCTCAGCTCCACCTCCTGCAATAGGTGAACATTTGACCAGCAAGCCAAGTCATCACTCTGGCTCCTAACAGAATGTCCAGGCCTGGAACCAAAGAGCTACTTCTTCAAAAAAGTTATTCTTACCAGAGGAGAGTCTTGCCTTGTGGTTTCACCTCTCCAATATTCTAATTTTCAACGAGGAGATATTTTGTCTTTCAAACAGGGCTCCGTTGTATTGGTGTTAGAAATAAACCTGCTTTAGGTCATTAAGCTGTGTCTCCAGTCACCATCTTTTGGATGGAGGACAGTACTGTCAATGAAAGAGATGTCGTCATTATTTTTGGTACTAGTTGACAACTTTGATGTTTGGGCCATGCACTGCACATAGTTTCTGTCACAGGGTCTAGAATGTTGGTAGTGTTAGTAGGTCCTTAGCCTAGTGTGTCAAAAATTAGACAGTGTTAACTTTAGGAGTAGAGCTGCCAGAGGGAGTCACAACAGAATCACGTGACCTGCTGTGGAAAACAAATGCTCATCCAGATACTGAACTGTATGAAACTCAGGGAGATGGGGATGATCCAGTGCTCCCTTTGTAATGAAGAGTGCATATCACTTGAGAAAATTCACATTATCACTGAGAAAACATTTGAAGGTGTTAAATAGAAGGTGGCCGAGTCATCCTCTTACTGACCTCCTTTCGAATGTTGTGTCCACATTAGAAATCTTAGTTGAGGTCAATGTTATATGAGTGCAGTCAATGAATCTGAATTCATTTCAGGTTCTGACTATCAGGAAAACCAATTTATGGCAGTGAAGGTGGCGTCCACCCATTGGTCGCGATGATAATTTGAGGTTGAATGTACTATGAGGAAGCGAATGGATAGCCATGGAAACATTAGCCACCACTTCGCTGTATTGTCAGAAAATGCTGAGCCATTGTGAGAAAAGCTTTTGATTGCAGGACAAACGGCCGTCTCAGAATTTCTCTACAGCAAACCTCAGACTACAAATTCTGAGAGGGACTGGGTTAACCACCATGGAAAGAAAGCTGGGATATTGACATTGAGGCAGTCCCTAAAACATGTACTCAAAATGCTTGTTTTTGCCTAGCAGAAGAAAATAAGGTGGAAGTCACCTGGAAATCTCGTGAAAAGAATTAGGAAATCTCACGATATTCATGAGGCTTTCCCTGGGGATTCACGTGACCAGCTAGAAATCGGCCTGATTATCACTGGTATATCACCTGACATTGGGTTGATGGTGTGCCACTCAGTTTTTAGTTACCCTTCTACATTTCTTGGTCAAATTCACATAAGCACTGCAAAAATGAGAGCACCTGTGTAACATACCCACCGAATATGCTTTCAATCATAATTTCATGACTTCATTACAAGACTTGCTTGAGCGCAGTGGCACAGGCTACCACACTTCTCATTATTTAACTACGCTGAGGTTTCTTCTGTGGTCAGCTAACATGCTTGAAGGCATTGATGTGGTTGTCACACTTTAGTCGCATTAAAAATTGTAGGCTGATAATGACAAAGCTATTTTAGAGCAGTGAAAACTGTTGACGTCATTTTCTGTATTGTAGCAAAAATGCTGCATCATTGTGAGCATAACTCTTAACGGCTTCAGGTGAAACTTCCACTCTATTATTGAAAGCGGACCTGAGGCCAGTACTGCCAAGATGGAATTGCTTAATGGCCAATGCATCAATGCTGAAAAACTGAAAATAAGAGATTATGAGACATGTTTTGATTACGCTTTTTTGACAAATTGGAAGAGCAATAAGGTGGAAGTCACCTGAAAATCAAGTAGCAATATTAGAGACTCAAGCAGAAGTCAAGTGAACGCCTGCTATGATTGACATGGGCATCAATGAAGGCCGCTCAGAAATCTGATGTCTACCAGGTGACTAGTCTTGTTGGTGAGGGCGTAGGTTTACTTTATTTCTTAGAATTAAACAGGCTTCAGAGTGTGAAATGGTTTGCAATAGAGTTTACATTTTAAATGAGACTAGCATCGTGTTGTGTTTTCCAACATGTATGCAACTTACTCTAGTTTGAGCAAAAGTCTGGTTCTAGGGCCATGGACTTTGATAGACTTTTTAAATTTTTTTACCAAGAAGGTCTTGTTACTGTGTGCCAAGTCCCCCATGTAAGGATCTGTTCGGTTCAGTTAGGCTACATTCTGTGGGCCAGGGTCTCCACTTTACTTCCTGGAAATAGAAGCAATGCTTGACCGTGCTTCCAAGCTCCCCAGTCGAATTCTTTACAAAACAGTTCAGGCTTTGTGCTCATTTTCTTAGTGCCCACACTACTTTCTCTTACAAGGAGAAAGGCTTGGTGCTGTAAGATATGTTCAACTTTCAAAATTTTCAAAAAGGAAAATCAATGACCTGGGACAAGTTGGTATTGAATTTACTGTTAAGATGACATAGGGTTGGTGTCATCAGCTGAATTTCTATCATTAATGCTTTGAAGGTGGAAAGTCTTAGAGCCGAGCATCGAGTCTTCCATTCTTTCTCCTCCAGCAGATGACAGCTTGGTAATGAAGGCCAAAGGTTCTCCAAGTTTTTCTAGTAGCAGGGGCCAGGCTGGGTGTCTGAAGGCCTAGGTCTTTAGAGTGAAAATTGTTACCGATTGGATGGTCTTGACGTTGAGAGCCTGGGACTTTAATTAGTTCTTTGGAGGATGTCCAGTTTTAATGCAGATTTCCACAGTCTACATTCTAATGTTTTTCCATTAAGAAGGCTTTTGCTGTGAGCCTAGGACTCCAGGTAACATTTGTTCTCAGAGGACAGGATTGTGACTGTGGGCTTACACCACCCTTTTAATTTATATTGGGGGGAGTCAGAAGAAATGAAGTGGGCTATTTTCAGATCTACATCCTGAAAATAGTGATAGAGATTTGAACTACCAAGCAACGTCAGCGCACTAGGTCTGAATTAGAAATGCGGCCAGTAGACAAAGTCCTAGGTCTCGAGATAAGTCTCTCTTACATGAAGACAGGCTTGCTCTGTGGGTTGAATTCTTCATCTACTAGTTTTCATAGAGGACAGGCTTAGTGCCTTGAGTCTCAGTGTCCTTTCTAATTTTTGTCAGGAAAAAAACAGTCTTTGTTTTCTGTGTCCGTGTCACCAATCCATAACCTCACTAGGAAAGATAATGTCATTATCCCTTTGTAGTGAAGAGTCTATATCACTTGAGAAAATTCACATAAACCATGAAAAATCATTAGTATGCATGGAAGAGAAGGTGGCTGAGACGAATGCCGAACTGACATCCAATCAAATATCATGTCCACATTACGAATCTTACTTGAGGTCAAGGGTATGTGGAGGCAGTCAATGATATTTAACTCACCTCCAGTTTTGTCTGTTAGTCAGGAACTTGCCTTATGGCTGTGGAAACATTAGTCGCACATTGGCGGCGTTGATAATTGAGGCAGAATGTGCTGTGAGAAAGCGACTGGATAGGTGTAGAAACAATAGCCGCCATTTTGCTGTATTGTAGCAAAAATGCTGAGTCACTGTGAGGTTACTTCTTTATGGAGGAAAGAACGGCTGCCTCAGAATTTCTCTATAGCAAACATCAGACTACAAATTCTGGGAGAGACTGGCTTAACCACCTTGGAAGGAAAGCTGAGATTGATGCAGTCCCCTCAACTTGTACTGAAAACGCTTCTTTTAGAGTAGCCAAAGAAAATGAGGTTGTTATCTCCTGGAAATCTCATACAAGAATTGAGAAATCTCACGATACTCACGAGGCTTTCCTATGGGATTCATACGACCAGGAAGAGACTGGCCTGAGGGCATCGCATGAAAAATCACATGAAATTGGTGATGGTGTGGTGCTCAGTTTTGTGTTTCCCTTCTACGTTCCTTGTTAATATTCACATAAGCACTAAAGAAATAAGATTCCCTGTGTAACATAGCCACCTAACAGCCCTTCTATCGAAAGGTCATGTCTGCATGAGAAGACTTACTTGAGGACAGCGGCATAGGCTAACACACACTTGTCATCAGGTAAGTGCCTTGATGTTCCTCTGTGGTCAAGGAACCTGCTTGTAGTCAATGGGAGCAGTGGTCGCACATTAATCAGGTTGAAATTAAGAGGCTGAGTCTGAATGACAAAGCTACTTTGAAGCATTGGAAACTCTAAGCACCATCATGTTGTATTGTAGCAGAAATGCTGAGTCACTGTGAGCATATCCCTTATCGGTTCTGGTGGGAGATCCACGCTATTCTTAAAGGTGAACCTTACGCCACTAATGCCGAGAGAGAATTGTCTAAAGGCCAATGATTCAATGCTGAAATATTGAAAAGAAGAGTTTATGAGGCCTGTTTGGAAAACACTTGTTTGAGGTTTGGGGAAGAGGAATAGGTTGAAATCACCTGAAAATCACATAGTAATCACCAGGGAATCACATGGAAGTCAAGTGAACACCTGGAGGGATTCACGTGGGGATCAAGGAAGACCCCATTGGATTCTGGTGTCTACCAGGTGACTAATCTTGCTACTGTGGCTGTAGGTTTTGACCTTACCTTGTACAATGAATCAGGCTTCAGTCTGTGAAATGTCTTGCACTCGAGTGTATCTTATAAATAAGACCTACATGGTGTTGTGTTTTCAAACATTCAGAAAACTTACCCTAGTTTCAGCAGAGGACTGGATCCTGGGCCATGGACTTTGACTGACTATTTTTTCCTATTAAGAAGGTTTTGTGGCCGTGGTCCAAGTCCTCTACCTAAAGATCCCTTAAGTAAAGTTAGGCTCGATTCTGTGGGTCAAGGACTCCACCCCACTTCCTGAAATTAGGAGCAAGGCTGGGCTGTGCTTTCAGTCTCTTCAATCGAGTTCCTTACAAAGTAGTTTAGGCTTTGTGCCAGGTTTCTTAGTGACAAAACTATGTTCTCTTAGCAGGAGAAAGGCTTGGTGCTGTAAGGTATGGTCACCTTTTAATAATTGTCTCAAAGGAAAATTGGTGACGTGAGACCAGGTCTACTGAATGTACTGTTATGACGACACAGAATTGGTACCATCGGCCTGATTTCTGTCATCAGTGCTTAAAGGGAGGACAGTCTTGGAGTTGTGCATCGAGTCCTCCGTTCTTCCTCCTCCTAGGAAATGGCAGCTTGGTTCTCAAGGCCAAGGTGTCCACAAGAGTTTTAGGTAGCAGGGGACAGGCTGGATGTTTGTGGGCCTAGGTCTTCAGACTGGACATTGTTACCAATTGGATGGTCTTGACGTTGTGTGTCTGGGCTTTAACTACTTCCATTTATGTGGTCCAGGCTTGGTTCAAATTTCCAAAGTCTTCGTTTTATGTTTTCTTCCATAAAGAAGGCTTCTGCTTGGAGCCTCGGACTCCAGGCAACATTTCTTTACAGAGAACAGGTTTGGGACTATGGGCTTACGCCACCCTTTCAGTCAATGTCGGCGAAAGTTGGAAGAAATGCAGAGGGTTAATTTCTCAGATCAACTTCCTTGAGATAGAGGTAGGGATTGGAACTGCAAACCAAGGTCAGCACACTGGTTCCTAATAGGAAATACAGTCTGGGGACAAGGTCCTAGGTTTCGAGATAAAATTCAAATTACATGAAGACAGGCTTGCTCTCTGGGTCACGTTCTCCTATCTCCTAGTTATCAAGAGGACAGACTTAGTGCCTTGGGTCCCAGTCTCCCTTCTACTTTCTGTTAAATAAAGACAGGACTTGTGCCTTGGACCCGTGTCACCAATCCACATCCTCACAAGAGAAATTGATGTAGTCACAAGTGCATATCACTGAGAAAATTCACTGCAATACTGAGAAATCATTAGTATGCATGGAACAGAAAGTGGCTGAGAAAGACTCCATACTGACCTCCATTCGAATGTTATGTCCCCATGACAAATCTTATTTGAGGTCAACAGTATATGCAGCAGTCGATGATCTCTAATTGGCCCCTAGTTTTCTCTTTTTTTTTCAGGAAATCTGCCTTATGTCCGTGGGGGCAGCAGTCGCACATTGGCGGGCTTGATAATTGAGCCTGCGTGTGCTGTGAGGGAGCGACTGGATAGAGGTGAAAACAATAGCCACCATTTTACTGTATTGTAGGAAAAATATTGTCATTGTGAGGATACCTCTTGATTGCAGAAAGTATGGCTGCCTCAGAATTTCTCGATAGCAAACCTCAGACTACAAATTTTGAAAGGGACTGGCTTAACCACCAAAGAAAGAAAACTGAGATATTGACATTGAGGCTGTTCCATCAACGTGTTCTGAAAAGGCTTGTTTTAGCCTAGCAGAGGAAAATGAGGTGGAAGTAACCTGGAAATCTCGTAACAAGAATTAGAGAATCTCGTGAAACTCATGAGGCTTTCTGCTAGATTCATGTGCCCTTCAAGAGATAGGCCTGTGGGCATCACAGGGAGATCACATGTATTGGTTGATAGTGTGGCACTCACTTTGGAGTTATCTTTCTACATTCCCTGGTAAAATTCAGATAAGCACTGAGAGTACCTGCGTAACATAGCCAATTAACGTCCTTTCAGTCGAAAGGTCATGTCTTCATGAGGAGATTCACTTGAGGACAGTGGCATAGGGCAACAGACAATTGCTGTGGGTTAACTGGCCTTAGGTTTCGTCTGTAGTCAGGCAACCTGCTTGAACAAAATGGGAGCGACTTTTGAACATTACTTGCGTCGACATTTGGAGGCTGAGACTGCTTGACGAAGCTACTTTAGAGCGGGGGAAACTGTAGGCAACATTTTGCTGAATTGTAGCAAAAATGCTGAGTCATTGTGAGCGTAACTCTGAACGGCTTCATGTGGGTCTCCCACACTATTCTTGTATGCGGACCTTAGGCCACTACTGTCGAGAGGGAATTGCTTAACGACCAATGCCTCAATGCTAAAATATTGAAAATAAAAGTTTATGATACGAGTTTTGAAAACACTTTTTTTGAGAATAGGGGAAGTGGAATAAGATGGAAGTCACCTGAAAATCACCTAGACATCACTAGGGAATCATGTGGAGATCAAGTGAACACCTCTTGAGATTCACGTGGACCTCAAGGAGTACCCCGTATGAATCTGGTGTCTACCAGGTCACTAGTTTTATTGCCGTGGCCGTAGGATTTAACTTTACTTCATAGAATGAAGCAGGCTTCAGAGCATTATAGATTTTGTAAATGAGTTTACCATATAGATGAGACTGGCGTGGTGTTGTGTTTTCAAATATCCACCCAACTTACCCTAGTTTCAGCAGAGGACTGCATTGTAAACCATGGACATCGATCGACTTTTGTTTTCCTACCAAGAGAGTCATGTTACCAGGTGCCAAGCTCTCCACCTAAGGATTTGTTACGAATAGTTAGGCTACATTCTGTGGGCCAAGGTCTTCAGTCTACTTCCTGGAAATAGGAGCAAGGCTTGGCCGTGATTCCAAGCTCCCCAACTGACTTCTTTTAAAGAACAGTCCAGACTTTGTGCCAGGTTCTTAGTGCCCATACTACCTTCTTCTACCAGGTGAACGGCTTGGTGTTGTAAGGTATGGTCACTTTTCAATAATTTTTGAAAAGGAAAATTAATGACATAGGATAAGGTTATGTTGAATGTACTGTTAAGATGACACAGGGTTGGAGCCATCTGCCCAAATTTCTATTGTAAATGCTTTAAAGGGTGGACAATCTTGACCTATGCTCAGAGTTCTCCATTCATCCAATCTCTAGGTAATGAACCTAGGTTCTGTAGGCCAAGGTCTTCACAAGAGGTTTTGGTAGCAAGGGCCAGGCTAGGTGTTTGTGGACCTAGGTCTTCAGCCTGGAATTTGTTACCATTTGGATGAGCTTGACTTTGTGGTCCTGGGGCTGTCAGCTCGTTCCTTTTAGGATGTCTAGGCTTGGTGCAGATTTCCACAGTCTCTATGTGTTTCCCTTCCATCAAGAGGGCTTTTGCTGTGAGCCTAGGTCTCTAGGTCACATCTGTTCACAGAAGAGAGGCTTGGAACTGTGGGCTTATGCCAACCCTTCTCTGTCTGGGAAAGAGAGGAGAGATTTTGTGGGCCCATTTCTCAGCTCTAAATCTTGAAAATAGGCCAAGAAATTGGAAATGGAAACCTAGATCAGCACTCTCATTCCCATTAAAAAATCAGGTCTTTGGTCACGTGGTAAGATTCTCTTTCTTTAGGACAGGCTTGCCTTTGAGTTATGTTCTCCTATCTTCTTGTTTTCAGATGGGACAGGCTTAGTGCATTGGGTCTCAGTCTCCCTTGTACTTTTTGTTAGGAAAAGACAGACTTTGTGCCATGGGCCCGAGTCACCACATCGCATCCTATCAAGGGATGACAGTTTTGCTGATATGAACGGTGGCTTCCATTCTTCTTTTGTTCTGAGATGTCAGCTTTGTTTGAGGGTCATATACTTCACCTGAGTTTCTGTTCTTAGGGGATACCTTGGGCTAGTGTGAGTCGTTTTTCAAATCTGTTATAAATTAGATGGTCTTGAACTTCTGCGCCTGGGTCTGTGCTCTAATTCCTGTGAGGATAGTCTGGGCTTGATGTCATGGGACTAAGCCTCCATTCTAGTTTCCGTTCTGTAAAAATGCACTGGTTCTGTGGACCTAGGACAACATTCAACATTCTTTCAGGGAAGATAGGCTTAGAAACGTGGGGCCAGGCCACCACTTCAGTATTTGTTAGGAAAAGACAGAAGAAATGCTATAACTCGAGGTCTAAGCTTGACCTCTTGGAATAGGTGAAGAATTGGACCAGCAAGCCAAGTCACAACTGTCACTCCTAACAGAATGTCCAGGCTTGGAGTCAAGTTTCTCTTTCCTTGAGAAAGATATTCTTACCAGAGGGAAAGATGGCCTGGCGGTTTAAGGTTTAAGGTCTCCAATATACTTCTTTCCACTGAGGGCAGGCTTTTTGGCTGTAGACCAGGGCTCCATTGTATTAGTGTTAAGAAGAAATTGGCTTTGTGTCTTGGGTCCGAGATCCGGCCTACGTCGTTGGAAGGGAGGACAGTACTTTCTCCTGAACAGCAGTCTCCATTCTTTTTTGTAGGAGTCCATGCTTTTGATCTGTGTGCACATTAGCTTCTGTCATATGGTCTAGGATGTTGGTAATGTGAGTATTTCCTTAGACTAGTCTGTTCAAAATTATAAAGTGTTAAACATGGGACTATTGCCCAGAGGGAGTCACCACAGGTTCATGTGACTGCCCATGAGAAACTGGTGCCCATCAAGAGACTAGACTGTATGAAACACAAAGAGGTCATGAGACAGATGGGGATGAAGCAGTGCTCCCTTTTAATGACGAGTGCATGTCACTTGAGAAAATTCACATAAACACTGAGAAGTCATTACTCTACGTGGAGCAGAAGGTGGCCGAGACAGCCTCCTAACAGTCCTCCGATCGAATGTCGTGTTCACATTACAAATCTAATTTGAAGTCAAAAGTATATGCTGGCATTCAATGAACTTTATTCCAGCTCTGGTTTTGACTGTTTTTCAGGACACCGGCTTTATGGCAGTGGTGGCAGCTGTCGCACATTGGCGGCATTGATAATTGGAGGCTGAGTAGGCTGTGAAGAAGCGACTGGATAGCGCTTGAAACAATAACTGTTATTTTGCTCTATTGTAGGAAGAATGCCGAGTCATTGTGAGGATAATTATTCATTGCAAAATGAAAGGCTGCTTAAGAATTTCTCTATAGCAAACCACGGACTAAGAATTCTGCGAAGGACTGGCTTAATGAAAATGGAAAGAAAGCTGAGATAGTGACATTGAGGCAGTTGCTTCAATGTATTCTGAAAAGATTTGTTTTAGCCGAGGAGAGGTAATGAGGTGGAGTTCTGCTGGAAATCTTGTAAAATAAATTACGATATCTTGTGATATTCATGAGGCTTTCCTGCAGGATTCACATAAATAGAAAGAGAAAGCCCTGAGGGCAACACACAAATATCACATGAAATTGGGGTGATGGTGTGGCGCTCACTTTTCAGTTATCCTATATTCCCTGGTAAAATTCACATAAGCACTGAGAAAATGAGAGTACCATTGTAACATAGCCAACAAACAGCCCTTCAGTTGAGAGGTCATGTCTGAGTGAGAACACTTGCTGAAAAGAGCGGCATAGGCAAACACACACTTGATGTTCGGTATCTGCCCTGAGTTTGCATCTCTGGTCAGGCAACCTGCTTGTATACAATTGGAGCAGCGGTCACACATCAACCGCTTTGGAATTTAGAGACTGAGTCTGAATGCTGAAGCTACCTTAGAGTGGTGGAAACTCTATGTGCCATTATACTGTATTGTTGAAGAAATGCTGACTCATTGTGAGCATAACACTTAACAGTTCTGGAGGGAGATCCACGCTATTTTTGAAGGTGAACCTTAGGCTACTACTGTTGAGAAGAAATTGCTTACATGCAATGGAAAGAGATCTACAATAGTACAATCTACAATCTCTTTCCTCAAGGGAAAGTACAATCTACAATCTCTTTCCTCAATGGAAAGAGATCTACAATAGTACATGCAAATGACTGAATCCTGAATATTTGAAAAGAAGACTTTATGAGACGTGTTTTAAAAACACTTGTTTCAGGAAAGAGGAAGAGGAATAAGCTGGAAGTCACCTGAAAATCACGTAGTAATCACCAGGGAATTACGGGGAGTTCAAGTAAATAACGGGGGGATTCGCGCGGGCATCAAGGAAGACCCTGCAGGAATCTGGAATCTACGAGTTACCTATTCTTGTTACTGTGACTGGAGGGTTTCACCTAACCTCTTCCAATGAATCAGGCTTCAGTTTCTGAAATGTTTTGCACGCGATTTTACCCTGTAAATGTGTCCGGTATGGTGTTGTGTATTCAAACTTTCCTTGTTCCAGAAGAGGACAGGGTTCTGGGCCATGGATTTCCATCGACATTTTTTTCTGAACAAGAAGGTCTTTTTACCAGGTTTCACGACCTTTATCGTAAAAATCTGTTAAGTAATGTTAGACTAGAATCTGTGTGCCAAGGTCTCCAGTCTACTTCCTGGAAATAAAAGCGATTCTTGGCAGTGCTTCCAGGCTCTCTAATTAAATAACTTACAAAGAGTTCAGGCTTTGATCCAGTTTCCTGAGTGCCCAAACTACCTTCTCTTACCAGAAGAAAGGCTTGATGATGCATGGTATGGTCACTGTCTAAAAGGAAAATTGATGACTTGGGACCAGGTTGCTCTGAATGTAATGTTTGGATGACACACGGTTGGTGGCATCAGCACAATTTCTGTCCTAAATGCTTTGAAGGGAGGACAGTTTTAGAGGAGAGCACCGAGTCCTCCATTCTTCCTCCCTCTAGGAGATAACAGCTTAGTTGTATAGGTCAAGGTGTCCAACAGAGTTTCAGATAACAAGGGCTAGAAGAGATGTTTGTGGGCCTGGGTCTTGAGACTGGACTCTGTTACCAATTGAATGGGATGGTGTTGTGGGCCTGGGCTATAACTATGTCCTTTGAGGAGTTCCAGCCTTGATTCAGATTCCCGCAGTCTTCGATTCATTTTTTCTTCTTTAAAGGAGGCTTTAACTTTGAGACAAGGCCTTCAGGCAACATTTGTTCACAGAGAATAGGTTTGGAACACTGGGCTGAAGCCATTGTTTTCATCTGTGTTGTAGAAAGTCATAAGAAATGATCTGGGTTAATTTCCCAATTCTACTTTCTGGAAAAAGAGGTAGGGATTATAATTGCAACCAAGGACAACACACTGGATCCCAAGAATTATTGCAGGCAGGAGACATGATCCTAGGTTTCGAGAGCAGAATCAAATTACATTCTGACAGACTTGCCCTGTGGTTTCACTTTTTTCATCTACTCGTTTTCAAAGGGGATGGGCTTCATGCCTTGGTTCACAGTCTCCTTTCTACTTTTGTAAGGAACCGATGAATATTGTGCCCTGGGCCCATGTCACCTATCCACATTCTGAGAAGGTAAGAAAATATAGTGCTGTTCTTGAAGGGAAAAGTGCGTATAACTGAGAAAATTCACATCAACCCCGAGCAATCATTAGGATGCCTGGAACCTAAGGTGGCCCAGAAGTATTTAGTACTGACCTAAAAACGAATGTCATGTCCATATTAAAAAACAGTACGTGAGGTCAACATATATGCAGGCAGTCCGGGATTTTTAATTTGCCTGTAGTTTTGTCTGTTTGTCAGGAAACCTTCTTATGTCAGTGGAGGGCGGAGCCGCACATTGGCTGCGATCATAATTGAACCTGAGTGTGAAATGAGGAAGTGAATGGATAGCATTTGAAAACATAGTTGCCATACTATTTATTGTAGGAAAACTGCTGAGTCATTGTGAGTGTACCTCTATACTGCAAAAATAATAGCTGCTCCGACTGTTTGTGTATTAAAGCACTAAAGAAAAATTTGCGAGAACCTGGATTTCCTGAATTTGTCTGGAAATCTCGTACCTAGAATTGTGAAATCTTGTGATACTCATGAGGCTCTATCACAGGTTTCACGGGACCAGGGAGAGACTGGCCTGAGGGCATCACACCAAATATCATGTTAAAGTGGTGATGGTGTGGCGCTCATTTTTGTGTTTCCTTTCTACATTCCTTGTTAATATTCACATTCGCACTGAAGATATAAGATTACCTGTATAACATAGCCTACTAATAGCCTTTCAATTGAAAGATCATATTTGCATGAGAAGACCTGATTGAGGACAATAGCATAGGCAAACGCACACTTGTTGTTAGGTATCTGCCCTAAAGTTGCATCTCTGGTCAGGCAACCTGCTTGTATACAGTGGGAGCAGCAGTCAAACATCAACCACGTTGAAATTTAGAGGCTGAGTCTCAATGACCAAGCTACCTTAGAGCTGTGTAAAGTCTAATCACCATTATACTGTGTGCAGCAGAAATGCTGACTCATTGTGTGCATAACACTTAAGAGTTCTGGTGGGAGATCCACACTGTTCCTGAAGTTGAAACTTAGGCTTCTAGAGTCGAGAAGAACTTGCTTAGGGGCCAATGATTCAATATTAAAAAATGGAAAAGAGGACTTTATGAGACTTGCTTCCAAAACACTTGTTTGAGGATAGAGGAAGAGGCATAAGGAGGAATCACCTGAAAATCACATAGTAATCACCAGGAAATTACATGGAGTTCTACTGAATACCTGGAGTCATTGTCTTGAGGATCAAGAATACCCTGCAGGAATCTGGAGTCTACCAGGTATCTAGTCTTCTTGCTGTGAGTATAGGGTTTCACCTTATCTCTTCCAATGAATCAGTCTTCAGTTTGTGGAATGTTTTGCACGTGAGCTTATCCTGTAAATGAAATGAGCGTGTTGCTGTGTATTCAAACATCCACAGAAGTTACCCTCGTTTCAGCAGAGGACTGTATCCTGGGGGATGGATTTCCATTAACATTTTTTCTGACAAAGAAGGTCTTCGGACTGAGTGATACATCCTCTAGGTAAAAATCTGTTAAGTAAAGTTAGGCTAGATTCTATGTGCCAAGGTCTCCCGTCTACTTCCTGGAAATAAAAGCGATGCTAGGCAGTGCTTCTAGGCTCTCTAAATGAGAATTACAGAGCAGGTTAGGCCTTGACCAGTTTTCTAAGTGCCCAAACTACTTTCTCTTACCAGAAGGAAGGCTTGATGCTGCAATGTATGGTCACCTTTCCATAACTGTCTAAAAGGTAAATTGATGACTTGGTACTAGATTATGCGGAATGTATGCTAAGGATGACACAGGGTTGGTGCCATTGGCCCTATTTCTATTGTAAATGCTTTGAAGAGTGGAGAGTTTTTGAGGTGAGCACCGAAACCTCCATTATTCCTCCTCCTAGGAGATAACAGCTTGGTTGTATAGGCCAAGGTGTCCACAAGACTTTCAGGTAACAAGGCCAAGGCTGGATGATTTTGTGGGTCTGGGTCTTGAGACTGAACATTGTTACCAATTGGATGTGCTTGACTTTGTGGGCCTTGGCTCTTAGTATGTTTTTTTCATGATGTTCTTTCTTGGTTCAGATTTGCACAGTCTCCGATTTAGTTTTTCTTCCCTAAAAAAGGTTTTTCTTTCAGAAAAGGCCTTAAGGCAACATTTGTTCACAGAGAACAGGCTCGGAACTCTGGGCTGATGCCACCCTTTCTGTCTATGTCAGGGAATTTGTAAGAAGTCCTCCGGGCTAATTTCTCCGTTCTGCTTTCTGGAAAAAAATGTAACCAAGGGATTATAACTGTAACCAAGGACAGCACACGGGATCCCAAGAAGAATTACCAGCAGGAGACATGATCCTACCTTTCGAGAGAAGACTCCAATTCCATGAAGACAGACTTGCCCTGTAGTTTCCGTTCCTTTATTTACTATTTTTCAGAGAGGGTGGCTTAGTGCCTTGGAACAGTCTCTGTTCTAGTTTCTGTAAGGAATATGCAGGTCTTGTGCCTTGGGCCCATGTCACCAATCCATATTCTCACAAGGTAATAGGTTGTAGTGCTTTCTTTGAAGGGAAAAGTGCATAGGACTGAGAAAATTCACATCAACACCGAGAAATCTTTAGCATGTCTGGGAACGAAGGTAGCCTAGAGGGACTTCGTACTGACCTGGAAACGAATGTCGTCTCCATATTAAAAAATCTGACGTGAGGTCTATGGTATATGCCAGCAGTCAAGGACCATTTATTCACCTCTAGTTTTGTCTGTTTGTCAGGAAATCTTCCTATGTCAGTGGAGGGCATAGTGGCACATTGGCTTCATTCATATTTGTGCCTAAATGTGCTAGGAGGAAGCAAATGGATAACGTTTAAAACCATGGTTGCCATAATGCTTATTGTAGGAAAAATGCTGAGTCATTGTTAGGAAAGCTCTTTACTACCAAAAAAATGGCAGCTTAAGAATATCTGTGTATCAAAAGCACACCACAAAACTGCGAGAGACTGTCTTAATCAATATGGATAAACAGCTGACCTCACATCTGATTTTTTAATGAGATGAGTTTACTCTGTAAATGAGACCGGCGTGGTGCTGTGTATTAAACATCCACACAATTTACCCTCATTCCGACAGAGGATAGAGTCCTGGGCCCTGGATTTCTATTGACATTTTTTTCTGACCAAGAAGGTCTTGGGAAGCTGTGCCACATCCTCTATTAAAAAATCCGTTCAGTAAAGTTAGGCTAGATTCTGTGTGCCAACGTCTCAGGAGCATGAATGTCAAGACTGTTTCCCACCAGATCTCTGCTTCTGAAAACAAGACACATCGAAAGAGATCTACAGTTATGTCAGACTGGGATTGTGCATCACTCATTTCAAAATCAATGGGAGTAAGAACTTGCTCAATTCAGAAACGTATGACCCGAATTTCAGGTAAGAACTGCAATTCCTTTCTGTACATTCTTAGAGTGCCCACTTGCTTCACAGCATACACCAATACTAGCACCAAATCGTTGACTGCACTTCTGGATTACAGAACTCAGGCATTCAAAAATGAGTTTTCTTTGCATGTGCTGCATATTTTCTCTAAAGTTTACAGTATTTCTATCTCTTCTTAATGGCAACATGTGAACTGAAGTATCGAAAAACCATACCACATTGTTAATCGCAGCAGTCTAGTGTTTTTTCAGTATATTTGCTCTCTTCCAAAACATGGCAGCCTGAACCCACTTCGTCGAATTTCCAACATGAGAACTGCCAGTTTTCCCTAATCGCTTTCACACTTTGTAGATGTTGAAAAAGTCCAAGGTTGCTTCACACACTGCAGATATTAAATCGCCACTTAGAACATACAATGAGCAATTCAGATTATCTATTTATACTTTGGCATATAGGATGTGTTTGGAGCACCATGACGAAACAGAATCCTGCAGCATGGAAGTGGCTCGACTCAAACCCATTGCCTCAAGCAGTTTTCCTAAGAAGCGTGTTTGGATCCAAGCTTTGAGTCTCCACCTGTGTGTAAATGTCTCTTCTGAAACCACTTTAAAAGACGGTTACAATTTCCATATGCATTTTACAATGCATATACTCTTTTTTCTTTGAAAGAGGATTTTGAGGACACAATTACAAGCACATCTCACCAGATTTCTCATCACATTCTCCTGTGACACTATACGCAAGATACAGTGGCTTTTCATTCTCCTCGGCAAAGAATCACCATATAATAAAGCTGACAAAGAGCTGCTACTATAAACTAAAACCAAGCTACCTCTGTATTACTACCACCTCATGTCGTCTAGGCAGATGTCATGCTTGAAAGTATGGATCTTTAAAGAGTGTATCCCACCAGCGCTTTGGGACTGAAACAGTATGCATCATAAACAGAGCTACAGTCATGTTAGACTGGGAATAATCTTCGCTCTTGTCAAGAACACTGGGGAAAACAGCTTCCTCATATCAAAAATATATTCTATGCATTACGGGTAAAACAGCAGTTTCTTTCCCTACATTGTTAGAGTGCTGCCTTAGACTTCACAGCATACACAAATACTAGCACCGAATCATTGAGTGGACTTCAGATGACAGAATACAGGTATTTCAAAAAAAATGTTTCCATTGCATGTCCTATGGACCTCCCCTAAAGTTTATAGTTTTTCTATATCCTCTTCATGGCAATGGATGAGCCACAGTATTGAAACACTATACCACATTGTTTATCACAATGGTTTGAGGTTTCTTCAGCATATACGCTCCCTTCCTAAATATGGCATCCTGAACAAGCTTCGTATGATTTCCCACCATGAAAACTACTAGTTTGCCGTAATTGCTTTCATACTTTGTAGATGTTGGAAGAGATCAAGGTTGCTTCACAAACTGCAGATGTCAAGTCGTCCATTAGAACAATACTACAGGCAATTCAAATTATCTATTGATCACAGGGCAAATAGGATATGTTCGTAGCACCACAATGAAACCAAAGCTTGAAGAATGGAAGCAGCTCAATGGAAAGCCACTGCTTCAACCATTATTCATTAGAATGATCTAACTTCCTGATTAAGCATATTTGGATCCCAGCATTAAGGTCCCAACAGTGTGTCACTGTGTCCTTCTGAAACTTCTTTGGGAGACAGTTCCAGTTTCCATATGCATTCTACCAATGATTTCTCTTTCATTTTTGGGACAGAGTTGCAGAGGACGAGATTACAAGAACATGATCACCAGAAAGATTTCTCATCACACTAGACAGTGTCACAACAGGTGAAAACAGTGGCTATCTTTTCTGCTCGGCAAAGGAACACTGCATAAGAATGCTGTAAGATCTGCTTTCCTATATGACAAGGAGGCTCCCACGGTATCACTGCATGCACACGCAGACTGTATGGAGGGTAAGTTCACGGCGCGTGATCTCTAAAGAATGTTCCTTACCAGCTCTTTGGTACTGAAGTCAAGTCGCCTACTAAACAGAGCCCGAGTTGTGTGAGACTGGATTTAAACTTCATTCACTTCACGGGAGCAAAGTGTTTGTTCAATTTACAAAATGTATTTCATGAAGTACAGGTAAGAAGTGTAATCTCTTTCTCTATATTGAATATGTGCTGCCTTAGACGTCACAGCGTACAACAATGCTAAACTTTTGCTGAAACTTTTGCTGAACTTCTAAATTACAGAAGGCCGCTATTCAAAAACCATTTCCATTCCATGTGCTGCTGAGTGACTGGACACGGTAGATTTTTCCTATCGCCACTTCACGGCAACTAGCACAGTGTTGAAAAACCATATCACGTTGTGTATTGCAACTTTTTGAGGTCTCTTCAGCATATATGCACCCTTCCAAAATGTGGCAACCTGAACCCACTTCAAATGCCGTGTTTCCCGTGATCGATTGCACACTTTCTAGATGTCGGAAGAGTCATGTTTGCTTCCGAAAATGCAGTTATCAAGTCGCTTCTCGGAACGCTAATGCAGCCCATTTTCAATATCTATCACTCAGCATACATGGTGGGTTGGGATCACTGCTTCAAAACAGAAGCTTACAGAGAGAAAGTGGCTCAGGTCAAAGCCTTGACCTCAACCATGATTCGTTAAAGTGACCTAACACGGCGATGCAGCATATTTGGATTCCTGGTGCAAGACCACACCAATGCATCAGAATTGGATCTGAAAAATCGTTGCGAGAACTCCTTCGGTTTCAATATTGATTCCACCAGTCGTTTTCCTTTCATTTTTGGAATGACATTGCTGAGGAAGCGATCACAACCCCTTCCTCACCTGTAAGTTTGCTCATTACATTCACACGTGACTCTACAGCTGAAATAAAGTGGATTTCCGTACTCCTTGGCAAAAGGAGCTGGATCAGATGGCTATTAAGATCTCTACATCAACGATAAGGAGACTCCACAGTATTAAGACCTGCACCTATGGACAATAGAGATGAGAAGTTCATGACGATGGATCTCTAAAGAATGTTTCCTGCCATACTGAAGATGGGTCACATCATAAACAGATCCAGTATCGTGTGAGACTGGGTGGAATTGCATTCCGGCCTAGAACATGGGAGTCAAGAGCTTTTTCATATATAAAGTGTATTACGTGAAGTCTAGGTAAGAACTGTAATTTCTTCCTCTGTATTTTGTAAGTGCCACCTTAGACTTTACAGCATACAGTGACTAGCAGCGAATCGTTGGCCGGATTTCTGGATTCACAAAAACATGTATTCAAAAACCTGTTTCCTTTGATGTGCTGCTGCCTGTCCCAAAGCTTATGGTTTTCTGATCCCCTGTTTGAGGCAAACAAAACAAAACAAAACAAAACAAAACAAAACAAAACAAAACAAAACAAAACAAAACAACAGCACAGTGTTGAAAAACAATACCACATTTTTAAATCCCAACTATTTGAGTTTTCTTCAGGATATAGGTTCCCGCCATAAAATGGCAGTTCGAGCCCGCCTTGTACGAATTTCCACCATGGAAACGGCCGAGTTTCCATAACGCATGTCACACACTGTAGTTGTTGGATGATTTCAAATTTGCTTCATAAACTGCACTTCTCAAGTGGCTTCTTAGAACAATTCTGCAGCCCATTCAAAATATCTGTATATCGCCGGCATACAGGATGACTTCGGAGCACTGCTTCGAACAGAAGCTTACGAAACGGAAATGGCTCAGTTTAAAACCTTTGCTACCACCACTCTTAGAATGATCTGACACACTGAGGAAGCATATTAGGTTCTGGTTGATGACTTCACCAGTGAGTCAGGGTCTGTTCTGAAAAGAATTTGAAGAAGACCTTCACTTACAATATGCATCCCATCAATCAGTTACTTTTCATTTCTGGCATGCAGTTGCTGAGGACATTACAAGCACATGTTCAGCAGAAAAATTTCTCATGGTGTTCGACAGTCTCTCAACAGGCAAGACCCAGGGGATTTCAGTTCTGTTCGACAATGGGACACTTGCAGAGGAGTGCTGTAAAGATTCGCTCTCATACATGACAAGGAGGCTCCCACAATATTACTACCTGCACAGGCAGACTGTATGGATTGTGAGTTCAGGACGCAAGATCTCTAAAGAATGTTCCCTACCAGCTCTTTGGTACTGAAGACAAGTCACATAATAAGCAGAGCCACAGTCATGTGAGACTGGGTTTTAACTTTATTCCGGTGTTGAACATGGGAGCAAAGTGTGTTTTCAGATATAAAATGTGTTACATGACATACAGGTAAGTATTAAAATCCCTTTCTGTATGTTATATATGTGCGGACTTAGACTTCACAGCATACACCAATACTAGCAGCGAATCATTTACCGGACTTCGGGATTACAAAAGGCAGGTATTCAAAATCTTGTTTCCTTTCCATGTGCTTCTCATTGACTCTAATGTTTATAGTTTTTCTTTCGCCTCTTTGTGGCAAGAAAAGAAAAAGTATTGAAAAAACATACCATATCGTGGCCACTTTTGGTGTTCTCTTCAGCTTATGTGCTCCCTTCCAAAACATGCCAGTAGGAACTTGCTTTGCACGAATTTCCACCATAAAAACTGCAAATTTTTCCAACTCGACTTCACACTTGGTAGATGTTAGAAGATTCCAAGTTTGCTTCAGAAACCGCCGTTGTCAAGTCCCTTCTTAGAGCAATACTGCAGTCCATTCAAAGTATCCATACATCACTTGGCATACAGAATGAGTTTGGAGTGCCACTTCGAAACACAAGCTTATAGAGTGGAACAGGCTAAAATCTAAGCCTCTGCTACAAACTTTATTCATCAGAGTAACCTAACTTCCTGATGAAGCATATTCGGATCCCAGTTTATTTCTCCACCAGTCTGTTAGTGTCTGATCTGAAAAGTCTTAGGGAGAAGTCCTTCCATTTCAATATGCTTTTTCCCAACCATTTATGCTTCTTTTCTGGGACGGTGTTGCTGAGTGTGGGATTACAAGCACATTCTCACCAGGAAGAGTTCTCATCACTTTTGAGTGGAACACTACAGGTGGATTTCTGTTATCCTCGTAAAAGAGAAACTTCATGGGACGGCTGTAATGACTCACTTTCATAAACAACAAGGAGGCTACCACAGTATTCATACCTGTACATGCAGACTGCACAGCTAGGAAATTCATGACCGTGGATCTCTAAAGGTTGTGTCTTGCCAGTCTTTCCTACTGAGGACAGGAAGCATCATAAACAGAACTACAGTCGTGTCAGACTGAGTTTTAAATTCATTCTTGTCTAGAACACGAAAGAAGAGAGTTTCTTCAAATATAAAAGGTATTCATTGAAGTATCGGTAAGAAATGTAATTACTTCCTCTATATATTGTAAGTGCCACCTTAGACTTCAGAGTATACACCAGTACTAGCAGCGAATCATTTCTCGGGCTTCTGGATTACAGAATGCAGGTATTCAAACGCTTTTTTTTTTTTAATGTGCTGCTGAGTGACTCTAAAGGATAAAGTTTTCCTACAGACTTCCTCTGGACAAAGGAAGCACAGTGTTGAAAAACCATACCACATTTTTTTTTTTTAATCTCAACTATTAGAGTTCGCTTCGGGATATGCACCCCAATCCAAAATATGGCTGCCGGAACCTGCTACATACGAATTTCTACAATGAAAACTGCCAGGTTTCTAGTATTAATTTCACACTCTGTAGTTGTTGGAAGATTCCAAGTTTGCTTCACAAACTACAGTTATCAAGTCGCTTCTTAGAACAATACTGAGGCCCATTCAAAATATCCGTATATCACGTAGTATAAAGGATGAGTACGGAGCACTGTTTCTAAACAGAAGCTTACAGAGTGGAAGCAGCTCTTTTCAAAGACTTTGCCTCAAACATTATTTGTCAGAGTGATCTAACTTCTGAATTAAGCATATTAGGATCCCAGCCTAAATGCTCCATCAGTTGGTCAGTGTCCCTCCGGAACAACTTTGGGAGATTGTTTCAATTTCCATATGCGTTACAAAACACTTACTGTTCATTTATGAATCGATGTCTCTGAGGACCCAGATATCTCCTACTCCTTAATCTCAAGAATTTGTAAGTAAGAGAAACACAAGACCCACAGAGAGATAAATCAGAAGGTCAGTCTAAAATCCTTAAGAGCACAGATATGCAAGGACATCTCTACGCAGCATAGTTTGCTGGAATACATTAATATAAGAAGAAAAGGAAAGTGTTTCATTACAAAAGGGAACTGGTTAATTCTATAATCAGAAGTAATTAAAAAAATTTAGTACGGCCATTTAGCCCATTCAAGTGGATTGGAGAATAATTGTTATCGTTACTGTAGCAGCTAACATTTACTATGAGCATCCTATTTTCCAGGCACTGTGCTTTTAACCAGCAAAGAATACTGACTCCTTTTAGAAAACATTCCTCACTGTGAAATGGGTATGCTAGGTAATAAAATTTTCCTTTCATCAACTTTCCCAGTTTGTACTGGTTTAATGCTTACCAAGTTAACTTCGGATTGTGATCTGGCCTCATATAAGTGTCTTCCTAAAGGAAAAAAAATAAGTAATGACCATACGGAATTCAACTTTTCCACTTCCATGTAAAGAAATGTATCGTGGGAAGTATAGAAAATAACTTTGATGATCATGTGACTTGTCATCTAAGAACATCTATATGAAATAAATGTGCTGGTTAGTATGGTCACTGGCACATTAATTAACATTTAATTAACAAATTGGCACTCTGCTGTCTACCTCAGTTATGCATATATTATCATTATTCTTCCCTGGACATTAAGAGTGAATGTTTAGAGCTTCATGGCATTGAATCAGGTCTAACAGTCTTTATCACCACCACTTTCATCTATGAAATTAGTTTTCAAAGAGAGATCAAAAAGGCTATATACTGGAGAAAACAATTGTGTAGATGACAGAGGTTCTGTTCTTCCCTCCAATGACCAAATCAAAGTTGTAACTGAAACTACAAGCAGAAGCAAGGTAAAATTGCCTGGCATCTAGAGGAACAATCCATACAACTATGAAGAAATCCAAGAAAGCACCATACAATGGCAGAAGGTAGGTATAATCAACAAGAGAAGTAAAAACAAATGTTGGAGAGGATGTGGAGAGAAAGGAACCCTCATGCAGTGCTGGTGGGACTGCAAATTGGTACAGCCACTGTAGAAAACAGTATAGAGCTTCCTCAAAAAACTAATAATTCATCTACCATATGATCTAGTAATTAGAAAGGTTAGGAGCTATGTATTAGAAACTAAGGTCACAGACTAAATGTTAGAACAAAATGTTCTCCTGTCACCCCTATTTACAAGGGTTTTTAAGACCTCTGTGTCAAGAACCAGGACACTAATCCTTTTGGACCAGGGCTTCTCCCTTACGAGCTCATTGAAACTGAATCACTTTATAATCTCAAGAAAGAAGGCCATAATATTCCTTTATAATTGTGTGTGTGTCTGTGTGTGTGTGTCTGTGTGTGTGTGTGTGTGTTTGTGTAGGATATGTATGACAATTCAAGACTGCCAAGGTGATATGAATCACTACAGTCAATGTGCCTTTTCAAAAGCTTAGTAAATTATGTTGCTTTTTCATTTACTTATATATTTTACCAAATTTATCAAACTTTGCTGCTAAGTAAAAAAAACAAGTTTGGGCTTAACGTACACTTCTGTTTTTCATTTTATGTCAAAAATGCACAGTTTATTTATTGATTTATTGGAATTTTTTTTGACTCACCCAGTTCACAAAAGAGATTAATGATTCCATTTTAATGACATTGAATTACATGAATTAAATATTGAGCCAAATATTTTTAAAATCAAGAGGAAAAACTAACACACAATCCATATTGAAAAGATATTAAAGACAAGAAGAGCAACCAATTTTCAGAAACTGAGAGAAGTACATATATATATATTGTTATATATACATATTTATCATGTTTATTGTTATTGTGCACATAAAGTTAAAGGTGCCCAAACCCGGCAGATAAAAATTTTATCAAGAATTTAGATAGATATTTAAGTACATGCTATAACTATCTTTCCATGATTGTACTTGCTTTCATAATTTATGGCATGGAAATGCTATCATAATTTTTATTCCATGATTTATTTAAAGCACTAAATTAAATCTGATTGAATTCTATATTTGTCTTATAACAAATATGGATGTAAACTTAATCGATATGGAAGCATGGTATCTAATATTATAATAATGTTGTTTGTGAGATGAGTATATTATAAAAAAGCTTGAAAAACTTCAGTTCAATTGCTAAAGTTGGACAAATTATTTTATAGGAAATTTACAGTCGTTGACTATCTGTAGTATAAGTATTTATAAAGACGTATCTATAGTTGTTAATTTCAGAGATTTTTCATAAATGCAAAATTGATATTTTAAATAATTATTTTACTGTAGTCTCCCTGGAGTTTATAAAATGTATATATCTAATATCTTTATTACTCATGGTAGCCAAGACATGGAAATAATTGAAATGCCCATCAATAGATGATTGGCTAAAGAAGATATAGTACATAAATCCAATGGGATATTACTCAGTCATGAGAAAAGGTGAAATACTGCCTTTTGCGAAAACATGGTTGGTCCTTGAGATAACCATGCTAAGAGAAATAAGCCAGAGAGGAAAAGCTGAGAACCATAGTGTTTCACTCTTGTAGGTTGTAAAATTGAAAGCAAAAAGACGAACAAGACAATCCAAGAAAAACTGATAGACACAGACAACAGTTTAATGGTTACTAGAGGGAAAGGGGTGTCGTAGAAAAGGGTTAAGGGGCTCAAATGTATGGTGACAGAAGATTTGACTTTGGCTGTATGCATACAATGCAACATATGGATGATGTATTATCAAATTGTACACCTGAAAGCTATATAATCTTATTAAGCAGTGTCCCCTCAATAAATTTAATTTCAAAAAGAATAAAATATCTATGTACATATAATGTTTACAGCAGTTTCTCTTACATCATAAAGTGTTTCTGTATTTGTATCTCTTTTGTGTACTTGGTAAAGTGTGCAAAATGTTCGTAAATGTAAACAGTTGAGTCGTATCTTTAAACTGATTACAGTATTTAGTGCCTATTAAATCAAGTCAAATTAATTACCAGGACATCGTAATGAAAAGAAATAGCCACAACTTAACATTATTGTGCCAGAAGCATCATTATCAGTGTCCTCTGTGGATTTTGTGATATTAGACATGTCATTTGGGAATGACTTTTTATTTTATTTAAGTGATTTCCATTGTTTCAGAAAAAAGAAAGTGCAGTATTTATTCCAGAGCATTGCTTAGCATCAATAAACACCTATAAGAATATATTGATTCTTATCCTCTGTGTAATACAGCAAAAGTATATGCTGAGATTCAGTATGAAAATGATCATCCTCTAGTGGTTCAGAAAAAAAATTCTGGTGTATCTGAGGATGCAAGAATGTTTCCTTCTGTGCTACAAGGTAAGGTATTAGCAAGTTTATTAATATACAAATCTAAGTTAAAAGCGGTGGGCATAAATTTTGCAGATAAACTATAACCAGGTAGTTTGGATTAACTGAGTACTTATTTCTGCTTAAACAAACATCTTGAACTTGGAGATATGTGAGTTTAATTAGCCAAACTAAATACAGGTGAATAACAAGGTGAACACTAAGCAAATTAGGGGGGTTATTTTACTACAGAAATAGGAACGAATTATTTATGATGTGTTATACTGAATAAATTATTTAAAATGTGTGTTGTCCTCATAGATTTGTATGCCCCTGATAGGTTTTATTCAGGGTAACTCCAAAGACCCTCACAATGGAGTTTCTAGTGGCGGATAAAAAGCTGCCAGGTTCAAATAGAAGAAATAAGGTGTTATGTTCTGAATCTATTTTTTCTGCAATGCTTTTTAAAATTCAAAGTGCTAGCTATATGATTATAAATCAACACTACCAATGTTAGTATTTTACTAAAATTTTAAAACCTTACATATGTCAGAAAAAAGTGGTTAACCAACAGAATTTTTTAAAAGCCCAGTCCAAGACTAAAGTGGCTATTTTTCCATATTTTCCTAATTAGTTTTTATCAACTCAGTTTGAGAATTTGTAATGATTGAAGGGTCATAAATTTGCAATGGTTTCATTACTAAGAAATAAATTTATCAATATTACTTGCATTTGGGGTAAAAGTTTAGAAATCAGAGCATTTTAGACTCTCAGTGGCAGTAATTTTCTAAAACTATTTCAATATTTTTTTAAATAGCTGTTAACATACAAGCATGAAACCTTAATTTCCCCGAGCAAAACCAGTTATTGATTGCCAATAGTTTTATTTGAATTAATTAATTTTAATTAATATTTTTCAATTAAGTTTATTGGGGTAACATTGGTTAATATAATTCTATAATTTTCAGGTGTACATTATAATTTGACATCTACATATTTTATTGTGGGATTAGCAGACAAAGTCCGGTTTCTTTCAGCTACCATATATTTGATCCCCTTTACCCACTTCACCCTCCCTCTACCCGTTTACAGTTAAGCCCCTTTACCCTGTCTATGTCACTGCTCCTCCCTGACCCCTACCCTTTGGTAACCACTAGTCCCTTGTCCATGTCCCTGAGGGTCTGTTTGTTTGTCCTGTTCCTTTTTTACTTTTAGGTCTATATATCACATATAAGTAATATCAAGTCATTTTCAACTTTTTCTGTCTGGCTTATTTTGCGTAGTATGATTAGTCCAAGGTCCATCCATATTGCTGCAAATGGCAGTATTTCATCTCTTTTTATAGCTGAGCAATATTCCATTGCACATATGTACCACAGCTTCTTTATCCAATCATCTATCATAGGGCACTTCGGTTGCTTCCATATCCTGGCCAGTGTGAATAATGCTGCTATGAACATCAGTGTGCAAATACCTTCTCAAATATGGGTTTTCAAGTCTTTGGGGTAAATAGCCAGTAGATGGATGGCAGGATCATATGGTAGATCGATTCCTAGTTTTTCGAGGAATCTTCGTACTGTTTTGCATAGTGGCTGTACCAACTTGCAGTCCCACCAGCAGTGTATGAGGGTTCCTATTTCTCTTCAACCTCTCCAAACTTTGTTACTACTTGTCTTGTTGATTATAGCTATTCTAACAGGTGTGCGATGGTATCTCATTGTGGTTTTGGTTTACATTTCCCTAATAGCTAGCGATGTTGAGCATCATTCATATAATTTTTGGCCATTTCTTTGTCCTGGAGGGAGAAGTGTCTGTTCAGGTCCCTTTCCCTTTTTTGGATTCGATCATTTGTTCTTTTGTCGTTCTTGAGTCATATGAGTGCTTTGTACATTTTGGATATTAGACCCTTATCAGAGGCATTGCTTACAAATGTGTTTTCCTTCTCAGATGGTTGTCTTTTCACCTTGTTGATGGTTTCTTTTGCCGAGCAGAAGCTATTTAGTTCCATGTAGTCCCATTCATTTATTTTTGCTTTTGCTTCCCTTGCCTTGGAGGTCAAATTCATAAAATCCTCTTTCAGTCCAAGGGCCTTGAGTTTAGTCCCTATGTTTTCTTCTACGCATTTTAATGTTTCAGCTCTTATATTCAGATAGGTCTTTAATCCATTTTGAGTTAATTATGATGTGCGGTATAGACAACATTCTAGTTTCATTCTTTTGCAGGTGGCTTTCCAGGTTTTTCAGCACTATTTATTGAAGAGCCTTTCCTTGTTCCACTGCATGTTTTTGGCTTTTTTTTTTTTGTCAAAAATTATTTGACCATAGAAATATGGGTTTACTTCTGGAGTCTCAATTGTGTTCCATACAAATCTGATGATATCTGTTCCATTTCTTTGAAAAATGCTGATGGGATTGTGATGGGGATTGCATGACATCTGTATAATGCTTTAGGTAATAAGGTCATTTTAACTATGTTCATTCTTCCAATCCAAGAGCATGGAATCTCTTCTTCGATTTCTTTTAATAGGGTCTCCTTATAGTTTTCATTATATAAGTCCTTCACATGTTTTATTCTCTTTGTTGAGAATAAAATACCTAGGAATAAATCTAATAAATCTAATAAAGAAGTGGAATGATTTTTATACTTCTTTTTCTGAACCTTCGTTATTATAGTATAGGAACGCTATGTATTTTTGAACATTGATTTTGTATTCATAAACTCTACTGTATTTGCTTATTGTCTAGCAGTGTTTTTGTGGAGTCTTTAGGGTTTTCTATATAGAGAATCATGTCATCCACAAATAGTGACAGTTTGACTTCTTCTTTCCTATTTGGATGCCTGTTATATCTTTTCCTTCCTGATTGCACTCGCTAGGACTTCCCATGTTATACTGAATAACAGTAGTGGTGGTTGGGAGACTTGTCTTGTTCCTGATCTTGGAGGAAAGGTTTTTTTGTTTTTCGCCATTCAGTATAATGTTGGCAGAGGGCTTGTCACATATAGCCTTTATTATATTCAGGTATTTTCTTTCTAAACCGATTTTGTTCAGCATTTTGAACATCAATGGATGCTGTATCTTGTCAAAGACTTTTTCTGCATCTATTGATATGATCATATGATTCTTATTTTTTAATTTGTTTATGTGCTGTATCACGTTAATTGATTTGTGTATGTTGAACAATCCCTTTGCTCCTGGGATGAAGTCCACTTGATCGTGATGTATTATCTTTCTGATATGTTGCTGTATTAGGTTCGTTAGTATCTTATTTAGGATTTTTGTGTCTGTGTTCATGACAGATATTGTTCAGTAGTGTGTGTGTGTGTGTGTGTGTGTGTGTGTGTGTGTGTGTGTGTGTGTGTGTGTGTGTTATCCTTACCAGGTTTTGGTATCAGGGTAATATTGGCCTCATAAAAAGACTTGGAAAGTATTGCCTCCTCTTTGATTTTTTGGAAGAGTTTGAGGAGAATAGGCATTACATCTTCTTTGAATGTTGGGTAGAATTCACCGGTGAAGCCATCTGTCCTTGACTTTTACTACTTGGTAGGTTTTTAATGATTGTTTCATTTTCCATACTGCTGATTGGTCTGTTTAGATTTTCCAATTCTTCTTGATTCAGTTGTGATGTATATTTTAGCACAAATAAAAATTCCAAAGGTGGGGAAGAACATCATCAGTACTGTTAGAACATGAATACTGTTATTTTCAAAGCTGTTATTGTTCAGTGGTATCCATTTTTCTTAATAGGGTTTGAATGCGGATCTCCTATTCACATTCAGGAGCAAAGATTTGTATTTATATTTCTTGATTATATAACTGCAGTTTTAACATTTATTCTCCAATGCATCATCAGTGATATTAGTACCAGATGCTCACTGTGGGGCCAAACCTCTTCTTGTCAGCCTGCAAGGAGTACGTGTCAGAATCCCCTAGAAGTTTCTGATTCACCCTTCTTCAGGGGCAGGCCATTAGTTGAATAACACTAACAGAAGTCTCCTATTCTAATGAAAAATGACTGATAGATTTGGTTACATCAGAAAAAGAGGCTCCTGTGACAAAGTTGCTATAAGTGATTCAAGGACAAGCAATAAGCTCAAAGCAAATACTTACAACATATGTTTTTATAGTCAGAGAAACAGTGTCCAGAATGTAGAAAAGATTTTGAAAGCCACTATTTGGCCAACATTATCAAAACTGAAGAATCATGGGCATATGTCATATTACTCCTAATTTTCTGTGTGAGATAAACAAGATTAAACTTGTCCTCCATGCATTACCTTTTGTGTTCTTCTTCGGCCTTCAAGAAATATTGCTATCTATTCCTTATTAAAAACAAAAACTGCTATTTATTGATCTCGATTTCTTTATGAGAACTGTAAAAATTCTTTACTTATTTTAACATATAGAATGTATTCAAATAAATAACCAAACAAAACAAACAAATCAATAAAACATCTAATTACAAGATAGGTGCAATTGTTCCTAATCGTATTGATGTAAAACTGAAGATTAGTAAAGTTGGGTAACTTTCCAAGTATCACTCAGCCACTGAAGACAGAATTCAAAGTTAGATTTCCTGTAGTTCAAGGCATTTTCTTGTAATATCTATATCATTTGTTGATTCTCATGGGAAGAGAGGATTGGAATCTTAGCAGAAGTAGAATTTGGGCAGAAAATAACAGAACATACTAAATTTCTGTGAAAAATTAGAAAATAATTATCAAGGCAACTAAATGGTATTCAAATTGAGATGTCCTATGTGAATTAAGATTCCCTCTATTAAAGTAACAAGTCGGGTCTGGTTTTAGAAACACATTTCAGTTTATTAAGCAGCTTTCCAGTTTATTACATGTCATTTAACTATGACCAATAGCCTAATTTAATGCAAATATGAAGAGAGGCAAATTATGATCAAGATTAATTTTTTTAAATGTCTATTTTTCCAGAAATTATTGCAGTAAGTATTAATCTCTCCTTCTACGAGTTGCAGATATGAAAAACTCAGTGTCGTAATAATTGAATTAAAATGTTGACTTAATGTCTCCTAGCTGTCAACAAGACTGTCGATATTGCATTCTTGAGTTATTAATAAAGACATATATAAATTTATGGACAAGAAAGTAATATTTTGAGAGAGCATCAAGAAAGTGAGAGTTCTCACTCACAAAACTCCAATTCCTTATTACATTTCCTAAATGTGCATGAAATGGGGACTAGACGTTTTAGGGGAATGCTGCTATTGGGAGAAGAACAATCACTGTTAGAGGACACAAATTTCCTTAGTGGCAAAGTATGTAAATATGTAAGGTTAACAATGTTGGGAGCGATAAAATTTGCTTCTTGACAGTGATTAGGGCTTCTGAGGGCTCCTAGTCCGCAGCCCTGGCCTGATGATGTGAGCACATTCATGTGTTTCCTCAGTATAGCATCTTATCCTAGGCCAGACTCATGCCTGGCTCCTGTCAAAAATGGTACTGATAGCAAACTCTTAACCCATATTTACACTTTCAGGGAGTTTGAAATTTCCTCTACCCTTTCAAGGTTCTTGCTGGTCTAAGAAATTAGCAGAAGAAAATCAAATTTGAACACATACATACATAAGGAAGTCTCATAGATTTGGGACCTAAAGATATGACCAACGCAGACAGCTCTTCTACTTTTTAAAGGACAAAACAATAAATTGATTAGGATTTGACAGGATAAAGAAATTTGAGTTTGTGTGCTTAATTAGTAAGGAATGAGTAGAGTTTGGGCTTGGGGTATAAATTAGTAAAAAGAACAAGGTTTGTTTATACAGGCTTCTCAGCCCTGAATTCTCTCTCTCTAGTGCTAAAGAAGTTTCTCTTTTCCTCTGGTGCACTGAAGGTATCTTTCTGCTTTCAGAGAGACATAGAGTAATCGGAGTGCCCTTTTTTTTTTTTTTGCACTTGCTGCTTTTTACATAATGTTTATTCAAAATGTCATTATGCGACTTTGGCATATTTTGGGGGGCCCCACACTAAGCTCCGTTAATAGTGTGCTAGGTTCTCTAAATACTTCTCAGGAAGTTAACTCATTTATTCCCCTCGAAAACCTCATGAGGTAGCTACTATGATTATTCTCAATTTACGAATGAGAACACTGAGTCACAGAAACAACAGGTAACCTACCCAAGGTGTACACCTTAGTCAGTGGTGAGGCCAGGATTCACAGCCATGCACTGTAGCTTGGAGACTATGCTCTATGCCTCCCAGGTGGATGAACGCTGGGCTGGGAGTTAAATCACTCGGATTCAGGCCCAGATCTGCTCTTAACTCTCTGTAGGATGCTATATTTTATTACTCTGGGCCACACTCGTCTTCTATTATGCAAATATTGCTTTAGAACTAGGAGGCCTAGAAAGCCTTTATCCATTTCTCATAGTGTGCATGTTATCTACCTTCGGAAAATAATGACATGGGGAAAAAATGACAAAGGCCCTAAAAACATTATCATATTTGAGAGCTACATTTTAAACCTCAAGGAGTCTAGGTTAGTTAATCTTGAAATCCAAAGTGTCATTTATGTTTCACAGATATTGTGGTCTATGTCACTGGAAGCTCGTGCAATATTTCGTGACATTTTCTTCCTAGTTGCTCTATAGAATGGCGATATAAACAAGTACTAGTCCGAATTAAGGTCTTATAAAATATTATTTTTGATCTTCTTTTGGGACTATGGGGCACCCAACTTTATACAAACACTTCTCATTGTTTCAACAGAGTGGTATCTCTTAGGAGATCTTACCTAACCATGGTTTTCTTCAAGATTGTCACGTCATCTGACCTGGTATAGTTTGTACCTTGACCAAAGTGAATATGCATAGGTGCCTGAGGGTTCATTATCTTCTGGGCCTTATAAATGAACTACCATGTGTCTAATTGGGCACTGAAACATGTTATACTGTTATCACATATCTGTGTGCCAACTTTCTCTCCTAGAATTCAAATTTCATCTAAACGGGTGCCATGTTACCCCATAAACGTAACATCTCAAATTGGATTCATTTTGAATTTTACATGTCTATATATTTTTACATATAGCCATGCCTTTTAACCTGTTTAATCAAGACTTTCCATGTAATACTTGAATCAATTATTTATTTTCAGATGAGTAAATTGTTCTTTCAATACTTTCTTGGGCCTGATCACAACATCAAGAGTAACATGACCCAACATTTCACTAGAAATATCCCTTTCTTTCAAAATTAGGAGCTTTGATTTGATCATATCTTTGTGAAAGTTATGCATCTATCACAGTTTTTTCATATATTTAACCTCATTGGAGAAACCAAATGTCAAGAAAATTGTTTTTTCCTAACAAATGATATATTTTTGTTACATGGTCACAGCCTATGTTGTAGCTAATAATGCTTTCCTTTTGATCTACTGGAGCCTCACAGTCAAATGTTTGATTCAGCTATGCGATTTTACAAATTGAGTGCAACACGCATGTAACATGATAACCTTTTCTCTGGTTTAATTTTGATTGCTTAAACTAGAAATGGGACTATTTTTTCCAAGCTTATATATATCTAGAGAACAAGGAAAGTACAGGCCTGTGAAAGTAGATGAAAATTGGCTCACCTACAATTAAAAAGTTTGAGGACATTTTACAGATTTTAAGCCATTGGACATGCTACATTAAGAAAAATGGTTTATTATTCAGTGAATGGACAAATCATTTTTTCTTTCCCATATTCACTGGCGGTGCATATATTTCAAAGTATGATCACCCTCGAGCAGCATTAGACATTTATTTAATACCTGCATGTCTTTCAGATGATTAAATGTAACAATCCAGAGCATGATATGGAATATTATCTTTCGAGTCAAGCCTGAATTTTTGTAGGAGATTTTATATGTTGTAGAGCAGTGATAATTTTGTGTACTTTCCTAGGTTATGTTTCAAGAACTGTATTTAGCATCATCTGATAGAAATCTATCTGGAATATTGACATTCAATTTAAAGATCTCAGAATTTTTTTGAATGTGAGGAGTGCATTGCAAGACACATTCCAAAGAATGTGTCTTTCAAGCAAATAAGAAATATTTTTTTTGTCTGAAAATGTTTTGTAATTTCTTAAACCTCCAGATCACTTTGTGTTGTCCTGATCTGACAGTATAACACAAATTTAAGCAAAATGATTAAAATGAGCCTTTTAAAAAATTTTATTCATACTCCTGTAAATATATTTTTACTCGAATTGCCTATTTATATTGCCAATAAGAAGAATAAAGTGCTAGATTTATTTAAAATGTATTATGAAAAAAATTAATTCCAAATAGAATTAAAAAGTGGGTGACTCCCTAGCAATTCTAATTAATAAATGAATCCAGTGTGCCTGGAACAAGATTATGTATAAAAGAAGAATATAATTTACATCGGTTAGCTTGTAAGTCACACAGTATACCTAAATTTCAAAGACACTTTAATTTTTTTTTTCAAAACAGGCAAAGAAATGTCTTGCTTTACCAAAATACATTCTAATGAATAGGAAAAAAATAAAACTCCATAGATTAAGTAGATCCTGAAACTTGATGTGGTAACTATATTACTTTTTGTAAACTTACAGCTCTTTTGTATTTGTTTCATTTTATTTATTCCCAGGATTCTTTTTTCCTAGATGATCGAGACTTTTTATAAACCCAGTAACATATAAAAAGACAAAGTCAATGAAGTATTTTGAAATACTCTATTACCACTTGAATCTAATAGACCAATGATACGGTACAACTTTAAAATCAAAGATCTCTGGCATGTATAAAGAAACCAAACACACTGATGAGTGAAGAAAAATAAAATGCCCAAGATCAAAAAAAAAAGAAAAAAGAAAAAAGAACCAAAACAACAACAGCGACAACAAAACAGGAATAAGATTGGAATAGGCACTGATTAAAGAGGATATAAAAATATATGTGTGTGCATATGTATATATATGTGAAGGCATTCAGCTTTATTAACTCCTAGGGAATTGTAAACTAAACCCCAAGAAACCACTCCATACTCATCAGAAGGGTTAAAATAAAAAAGAAAGATAAACCGAAATTGAAACAGGTGGAGATCTCAGATATTGCTGATGACATATAAATTAGAACTACATTTTGGAAAAAGATTTGGAATCATCTGTTAAGTGTGAATATATGCATATCCCCTTACTCAGAATTTCTACTAGGAATCAACAGTACATAGGGTACATTAAGCAAAATATATTTGTGCAATGGAATTCTATTGAGCAATGAAAATGAATGACTTCATGCAATGATTTGGGTGGATCTTAGAAATATAATGTGAGCAAAGGCATTCAGGAAAACAAATCCAAATTTCCTAAGTCAATTCATATCGAGTTCTAAAACAGGAAATTCTAATCCAATCAAAATCGTTGTTCTTTTGTGTGGGAGACCGATAATGCTCTATTCTTTGATCGAGATGTTAATTAATTCCAGAGATAAAATTTGAAAAATAAAATTATCAAAATGTTTATAAAGCTCTAAATCTATAGAAACAAAGAGAAAGTTAGTCAACATTATGGTGATTTCAAGCTTTTCATGGAAGATAGAATAAAAGAGTTTTGACAAAAGTGGGGGAGCTCGTATTTTTTCTGTTAGTTTTTTGTTCTCTTAATATTAAGGAATTATCTATTTTTAATGCTTGTTGAAACAATATTTTGTTATGATTTCTAACAAGGAAGCATGATTTGGGAAGATGGAGCACTCTATTATTGGTGGCAGAGACTGAGAAATGACAGTACTCATGTATGGTAGGTGAGATCTGGAAGATGGGGTTGAAAGAGAGAATGCAAGTTAGCATGTAAAAGCACATGGGTTTATCTGGTTCTAGGTTTCAGAATCCAGAATTGTAAGCCAGAGAGTGGGCTGAGAATAAATAAATAAGTAAGTAATAAGTAAATAAGTAAATAAAATAAGGAACATCTGTAGGCAGGAAATCAATGGTAGTCCCACTTCTTTTGTCAATTACTAAGGGAACTAGGGAGCATTTCATTGAAGATAATATTGATTAAAGCTTAATCGAATGTTCTAAATTTGCTGAATCCCAAGACCATAAAGAAGAAGGTTACCGAATACAAAATATAAAGGCCATGAAAACAACATGTTAACATCTAAATCTACATCTTTCTCTTGTCCAGCAGTGTGATGATGAAGACAAACCTACATTTTTATCTTTTCACCACTACTGGGCTGGATAACCGTGGAAAAGTTTCTCAAATTCTCTAGGAATCAGGTCTGCCACTGATGACAAAACTATCTAACAAATTTTTTATGAATGGAAATGAAAGCCCTCAGTACAGTGCCTGGATCCCTGAAATCTTCCAATAAATGTTCACAGTCATTGTTAGCTATTTTATCAGAATAGTTCTTTTTACCTATAAGAGAATAGTAATTTGAGATTCAAAAGGTTCTAATTCAGCATGTGCAGTGCATGTTATTAAAAACGCAATTCTATTGAACGCTCAGATATTTTACCATTGCTTTTGAAACGAAATAGTGGACTTATCTTTCTAGAACCCACATTTAGCATCAATATAGAATACTGATTTTCCTCTTATTTTAATGGCAGAATAAGGAATATTTATAAAAGCTGACAGTTAATATGAGAACAGTTTCTCCATTATGTATTGACTATGCAAATTTTTTCTTTGAAATACTATTTTTACTAAAATCTTATCCCATTGAGAACTAATCAGTATAACCCCTTCAACTTACATGTTTTAAATGACATAGTTCCCTTATATCAACAAGGATCAGATTGATTGATATGAATGAGACACATTTATATGTTTAAAATAAATGTCAATATCTTAACACTATATATGAGTATTTTGTATGTATTTTCTTTGTAAATAATTATCGACAGCTTGGTATTTCCCATTCGGAAAGCTGTAACAAATTTAAGAAAAATATATCTCTGCCTACACAGGTGTGAGGTTCTGACAGAACCAGCATCAATTTATCCATATAATAATTTTTAAAAGACTAGTTTTTTAAGGGTAAATTGGGGATTTTGGTCCTGATCACACTATACCATAGCAAACCATAAAATTTAGTGAGGCTATCTTCTAGGAATTAACAGTCTGAGAAGTAGGAAAAAAAATCTTGAAATACTCTTAAAATAAAATTTAAAAATAATCAACAGGTCAGTAAAATTTTTTTATTTCTTTTTTGCTTTTTGCAATTTTGATTTTCTATATTGTACCTGCTCAATCGTTCGCTAAACAAATGTGTCTATTTTTTTATTTGTATTTTTTAGGGTTTTTAAAATTATTTTATTAGTTTCAAGCATACAGTACACTGGTTAAACATCTATACAGTTCATAAAACGATACCCCTGATTGCTCCTTCTCTCCTCTGGTTTTCCACCTAGCCAACATATTAATGCTAACTGCATTCTCTATGCCATGCTCTCCATCCCCATGACCATCTATCAACTACTAATTTGTACTTCTTTAACCCTTCACACCATTCTCCTAGTCCCCCAATCTTGCATGCATTCTGTCTATCACCAAAGCGTGCTCTGTATTTGTGTCTGTTTTCGAGTAATTTGTTCTTTTTGTTTTTAGATTCCGCATATAAGTAATATCAAGTGGTATTCATCTTTCCATTTCTGACAGATTTCATGCAGCATAATAACCTCTCGGTCCATCCAAGTCATTGCAAATGGTAGGATTTCATTTTTTTGTAATGGCTGAGTAAAATTCCATTGCATATGTGAACCATAACTTCTTTATCCAATCATCTATCGATGGGCATTTGTTTGCTTCCATATCTTGGCTCTTGTCAGTTGTGCTGCCATGAATATTGGGGTGCATAGATCTTTACAAATTATCATTTTGGTTTTCCTTGGGTAAATGAAGAGCAATTGCTGGATCAAAAGCTATGTCCATTCTTCATTTTTTTGAGAAACCTCCAGACTGTTTTCCATAGTGGCTGTACCAATTTCCAATCCAATGTATGAGGGTTCCCTTTTCTCTGCATCCTCACCAACACTTGTTGTTCGATTTAAGGATGACAGGCAATTTGACAGGTGTCAAGTGATATCTCATTGTGGTTTTAATTCACACATGTCTGAGGATTAGTGACATTGAGCATCTTTTTATATGTCTACTGGCCATCTGTCTTTCTTCTTTGGAGAAGTATCTCTTTAGATTTTCTGCCTACTTTTTAATTGGATTGTTTGTATTTTTGTTGTTGTTGAGTTGTATGAGTTCTTTATGTATTTTCGATATTAACCTCTTATCAGATATATCCATTGTGAATATCTACTCCCAGTCTGTCAGTTGTCTTTTTGTTTTGTTGATGATTTCCTTTGCTGTACAAAAATTTTTTTTGATGCAATCTTATTTATTTGTTGTTTCTTTGTTTGTTTATTTTTTCTTTTATTTCCCTTTCCCAGGGAGATATATCCAAAAAGAAGTTACTGTTAGCAATATCAGAGTTTACTGCCTGTGTTTTCTTTTAGATGTTTTATGGTTTCGGGTCTTTCTATAATCCATTTTGAGTCTATTCTTGTTAACGTTGTAAGAAGGCGATCTAGTTTCTTTTCTCTCTTTTCTTTTTCTTTTTTTTTGCATGTATTTCTCTAATTTTTCCTTCACCATTTATTGAAGAGACTGCCTTTACCCCATGGTATATCCTTGCCTTTTTTGCCATATATTAAGTGAGCGTATAGGCATAGATTTATTTCTGGGCTCTCTATTCTGTTCTTTTGATCAATATATCTAGTTTTATGCCAGTCCCATGCTGTTTTGATGACCGTAGCCTTGTAGTAGAGTTTGACATCAGGTTGTGTGATACCTCCAATGTTCTTCTTTCTCCAGATTGTCATGGCTATTTGCGGTCTTTTAAGGTTCCATATAAATTTCGGGATTATTTGTTGTAGCTCTCTGAAAAAATGTCATTGGTATTTTGATAGGGATTGCATTGAACCTGTACATTGCTTTGAATAGTATGGCCATTTGAATGATGTTGATTCCTCTTATCTGTGAGCAAGATATGTGCTTCCATTTATTTGTATCTTCTTCAATTTCTTTTCTCAATGACATAATTTTCTGAGACCAGGTCTTTTACCTTCTTGGTTTATTTGATTCCTAGGTATTTTATTATTTTTGATGCCATTGTAAATGGGATTATTTCCTTAATTTCTCGTTCCAAAAGTTCATCATCACTGCACAAAAATGCCACTGACTTCTGAATATTTATCTTGTAAGCCGCTACTTTATTGATCAGTTCTAACAGTTTTTTGGTGGGGTCTTTAGGATTCTTTATATATAGTGTCATGTCATCAGCAAATAGCGAGAGTTTTACTTCTTCCTTTCCAATTCAGATAATTTTATTTCTATTTCTTGACTGATTGCTGTGGCAAAGACTTCTAACATAATATTGAAAAGATGTGGTGAAAGTGGGCATCCTTTTCTTGTTCCTGATCTTACGGAAAATGCTTTTAGCCTTTTCCCATTGAGTATGATGTTAACTGCAGATTTATCTTATATGGCCTTTATTATGTTAAAGTATGTTTCCTCTATTCCCACTTTGCTGAGAGTTTTTATCATAATTCAATGCTGGAGTTTGTCGAATGCTTTTTCTGCATCTATTGATATGATTGTATGGTTTTTATCTTTCCATTTGTTAACGTGGTGTATCACATTAGTTACTTGGTGGATATTGTACCAACCTTGCATCCCAGGAATAAATCCAACTTGATCATGGTGTAGGATATTTTTAATGTGTTGCTGAATTCAAATTGCTAATATTTTGTTGAGGATTTTTGCATCAGTATTCATAAGAGATATCGACCTATTGATTTCTCTTTCTGGTAATGTCTTTGTTTGTCTTTGGAATCAAGGTTATGGTGGTCTCATAAAAAAAGTTAAGGCGCCTTCCCTCTTCTTGACATTTTTGGAAACGTTTGAAAAGAATAGGTGTTAATTCTTCTTTGAGTGGGGAAAATTCGCCTATGAAGCTGTCTGGTCCAGGATTTTTGTTTCTTGGGAGACTTTTGATTACTGATTCTATTTCATTGGTGGTAATCAGTAGGTTGAGATTTTCTCTTTCTTCTTGACTCAGTTTCGGGAGATTGTATGTTTCTAGGATTTTGTCCATTTTTTCTAAATGGTCCATATAATTGCTCATAGTATTTTCTTATGATCCTTTGTATTTCTGTGGAGTTCATAGTTATTTCTCCTCTTTCATATCTGATTTTATTGATTTGAGTCCTCTCTCTTTTTTCTTTGATGAGTCTCTTTCAGAGAACCAGCTCTAGGTTTCATTAATCTTTTGTATTCTTTTTCTAGACTCTATTCTATTTATTTCTTATCTGAACTTTATTATTTCCTTCCTTCTATTCATTTGTGTTTTGTTTGCTGTTGTATTTTCTAGTTCTTTTATGTGTGAGGTTGGATTATTTTTTGAGCTTTTTCTTTTTTTTAAGGTAGGCCTCTATTGCTATGAATTTCCCTCTTAGGATGGCTTTTGCTGTGTTTTCATTTTCATTTGTCTCTCAGTATGTTTTAATTTCTTCTTTGCTCTCTTTGATAACCCATTCATTGTTTAGTAGCATGTATTTAGCCCCCATGTGTTTGTGTATTTTCCAGTTTTTTTTTCTTGTAGTTGATTTCTAGTTCCATTCCATTGTGATTGGAGAGGACAGTTGATATGATTTCAATCTTCTTAAATTTATTGAGAATTGTTTTGTGTCTAACATTTGGTCTGTCCTGGAAAATGTGCATTTGAGAAGAATGTACATTTTGCTGCTTTGGTGTTAAATCCTCTGAAAATATCTATTAATTCCATCTGATCTAGTGTGTCTTTTGGGCCCATTGCTTCTTAGTTGATTCTTTGCCTGGAAGATCCATTCATTGGTGTCAATGAGGTGTTAAAGTCTTCTACTATGGGTGTATTATTGTTGATCTCACTTTTTGTCATTCAATAATTGCTTTTTGTATGTATGTGCTCCTATATTTGGTGCATATGTTTACTAGGGTCATGGCCTCTTGATTCATCGATCCTTTTATCATGATGGAATGCACTTCTTTGTTTCTTATTATAGCTTTTTTTTTTTAAGTCTATTTCATCTAATATACATATTGCTACACTGGTGTTTTTTAATTTTCCATTCGCGTGAAATATCTTTTTCCATCCCTTTACTTTCAGTCTGTGAGTGTCATTTGATCTGAAGTGGGTCTCTTGTAGACAGCGTATGCATGGGTGTTGTATTTTTACCCATTCGGCTACCCTATTTCTTTTGATTGGAGAATTTAATTCATTTACATTTAAAGTGATTACTGGTAAGGACATAGTTACTGCCATTTTATTATTCGTATTTGTGTTTTTCTGTTTTTTTTTTTTCTTACCCATTCTCTTTTAACAGAAGCCCTTTTAACATTTCTTATAATACTGGCTGGTTGGCGATGGATTCCTTAAGCTTTTTCCTGTCTGGGAAGCTCTTTATCTCACCCTCCATGTTAATCAAATGCCTTGCTAGATAGCGTATTCATGGTTGTAGATGCTTGTTTTTCATCAGTATAAATATTTCTTGTCAGTCTCTTCTGGCCTGCAAAGTTTCCATTGAAAAATCAACCTACATTCTTATGGAGGTGCTCTTGTAAGTAACTAGCTGCTTTTCTCTTTCTGCTTTTAAGATTCTCTCTTTGTCTTTGACCTTTGGCATTTTAATTATGATGTGTCTTGGTGTGGGTCTGTTTGAATTCCTCTAGTTTGGGTCTCTTTGTGCTCCTTGAACATGTATGTCTATTTCCTTTGCCAGGTTAGGGAAGTTTTCTGTCATTATTTCTTCAAATAGATTCTCAGTCCCTTGCTTTCTCCCTTCTCCTTTTGGTACTCCTATGATCTAGATGTTATATGTTTCATGTTATCCCAGAGGTCTCTTAAACTATCCTCATTTAAAAAATATTCTCTTCTCTTTTTGTTGCTCTAATTGGGTGTATTATTCTATCTTGGCTCCTAGTTTGCTGATTCACTCTTCCGCTTCGTCCAATCTCCTGTCAAATTCGTCCAGTGTATTCTTCATTTCAGTTATTGTATTCTTCATTTCTGCCTGGTTCTTTTTTGGTTTCTATGTCCTTTTTCACGCTTACTGTCTCTCTGTTGAGGTTCTCATTGTGCTATCCACTCTCTCTATAAGTTCATTGAGCATTCTGATAACCATTATTTTGAACCCGGTCTCTGGTAGGTTGTTTGCCTCCATTTTATTTAGCTTATTTTCTGGAGTTCTCTCTTCTTGTTTGATTTGTGGCATGTTTCTTTTTTTTTTTTCTCATTTTATTAGACTGTCTGTGTTTGTTTCTACATGTCAGGAATATTTGTTTCATCTCTCCGCCCTGGCCAGACGGCCTGATGTTGAAGGTGTCAGGTGTGGCCCAGTGGCACACTCTCCCTGATCCCCTATGCCAGGGGCTCTGGATGTGATCTTTGCATTGGTTGTATGTGATCTTTTGTGGTCACCAAGCCTTTATTGTTGTCAGTACATCAGTGAATGGAATTGATGTTCAGGCTGACTAATTGTGGGAATTGGCTGCACCCAAAGGGAAAGATGCTATGTGGGATCTGATCCCACTGAGTGGGATTTGCCCACTCAGTGGGGTCAGATCAGGATTGTGTACTTGTTGCAACCACCCTTTGTGTGTACCGCTAATGGAGCCAGGGGTTGCTTTGTTGTAGTCCGATGCCAGCCTCCAAATGCATTGGTTTTGTTTCCCTGTGGAAGGGCTCCCTAGTAGGCCAAGTTCAGCTGCTGCTTTTGATTGCTCATGGCTACCGGTGAGAACTACAAAGCAATCGCAGATGGTTGTTGCCTATCCTGCATCTATACGTTAAGTGGAAGAGACAACCCTGTAGGCAGCAGTTGGTTATCACCCATCCCTGACCTCTGCAGTTTAGCAGAGGGACCAATGCTCCTCCTTGTCTGACACTGCCTGTCAGTTGCCCTGGGAGTCTGCTGGATAAACTGAGTACATTTCCCCTGTGACTGCAGTGTCAGTACATGTCAGTGCTGTCTCTGTGGCTCCCTGTACAAGTTTCCAATTGTAGCAAGGTTGGCTGCTGCCCACCTTAGGCCTGAATGAGCCACCCCAGGGCAGAGGCAGCTGTCTATCACTGTGCCAAAGGTACTTTGTGTATTGGATGGGGCAGGAGCTCAGGGATTCAAAGGCCATCTGGCCAGTAGCCTCAGTTTTCTGCAATTCCTGTTTCTGCACATTCCCATGGTAGTTTCAGATCACATTGAGACAAGATGCTGTCAGGGGCAGTCCCACAGACCCCTGTGATCCCCTCAAGAGATATTGTAGTTAGTACAGGCAGCAGTGGTCTGCCCACAACTGTTTCCTCCAAAACGCGCTCACTGCACTAGCCAAGGTCTGTTGCCTGCACAGAATGTGCAACCCCAGAGCCAAGCAGGATAGTGAAACCTGCCTGTCAATGGGCTACAGGCACTCTGTTGCTTGGATAAAGCAGGATCTCAGGGAGACAAAGGTCGTCAGGCCGATACAGCCTCTGTTTGGGTGCAACTTCTTTGCCCAGGCATTTCCGCTTCTGTCACAGAACACAGTGAGAACACTTGCCTTCTGGGGCAGTCCCACAGATCCCTGCTCTTCCTGGAAGCAATATTACAACTCTTGCAGGCAGCAGAGGTCTGCCTGCAACTGATTTGTGTGCAATGTGTGCCCTATGCTAGGAAAGTTTGCTGCCTGTGTGTATTCGGAGAGCGGGGGGTGTCGGGAGTAGGGCAGTGGATGTTTGCTGTCAGTGGGCCACCTTGAACAATTTGTGGGTAGTGTGGGGTGGGGTCTTAGGGAGACAATGGCAGTCAGATGAATACAGCCTCAGTCTTACAGCAACTTCAGTAACCATTGAGGCATTCCAGCAGAAGTCTCAGATCCCAGCAAGACCAGCTGCTATCTGGGACTGGCCCACTGATCCCCAAGATCCACCCAAGTTCATGTTGGCAGCAGTGATCTGCCCCAAACTATCAGAAATGCACTTTACAGGGCTGGTTGCCAACTGTGAATGTTTGGCCCTGCAATGGTGCAGAGCCAGGCAGCCATCCAAGAACAAGTGTCCTGGGCAATCTACAGGTCGGGTGGGGCAGGCCGATCCCCTCAGTCTAGAGCTTCCTAATAGCCCTGTGTGTGGTAAGGTCTGCACAGTCAAGTTGGAAAGGTCTGTAGATTGTCTGGTAGGGGGCCTGACTAAGGCACGATGGTGGCTGCCCTACCCGCTATTGTTCTGGCACCACGTGTGGAAAGTGGATTCCAATTTAACAGAGTCCTTGCAATCTGTGATGCCAGCTAAGGGTTGCCTCACCTCAAGGCTCAAGGAACCCTCCTAAGAATGGGGAATTATCTGTTTGGGAAACAATGCGGTGTTTCTCAGTGACAAGGAAGTACACTTTTAGCTGTTAACAGACAGAATAGCAAAAGTTCCTAATAGAATGTGAGGTAGGTGATTATGCCAAGGATGATCTTATCCCAGCTAGCAATTGTATGCTCTTGTATAAAAGCAGCTTGCAAAAATAAAATTGTGCCACTACTCCATCATCAGTGACTGTGGTCCTCCTGATTCCATCTTTGTCTTTCTCTGTCTTTTCAGCATCTCCCCCTTTTCCCGCTCAGGTATCAAGCAGGATGTGCTGGACGCAGCAGCCAGGTAATGCAGAATTTCTCCGGATGAATCCCGCTGGAGCCTTCGACCCACTGCCAGTGTCCCGGTTGAGTGTCCGCAGGTCAGAATGCCTGAGCATGAGTCCTTCAAAGGGGTTTCTAAGGTTTCAATTCCTTCTATCTCACCCAGATGGCTGGAATCCCCTCCAGTTTCTACAGTCAGAATTATTGGAATCTCCTCTTCCTTGGGCTGGGACCCTGTGCTAGAGAGACTTAGATGAAACCATGATCCCCCTCTCCCTCAGGAGAGCCTCTGCAGCCTCACACTCCCTCCCGCTGATCCTCCACCACCCAGGGTGCTGGTCTAGCTTGATTTTTGACTTTGCCCCTCCTACCAGCTTCAATGTGGCTCCTTGTTTATCTTCTCAGAAGTACCTGTTAATATCAGCTGGACTTCAGGTGATTCTCCACTTTGATTATTTTATAATTTGTTTATAAGTTCAAAGCGAACCTGGGAGGAAGTGAACCCTGCTTTCATCTAGTCTGACATCTTCCGCTAAAATTACTTAGTTTTTGTTTTGTTTGTTTGTTTGTTTTTTTCCAGAAAGAATTATACTAAAGCTGTCTATAAAACAATACCAGACAGGACAAGGCTAGCGATTAACAAATGTTAAATTTCCTCCTTGTAGATAGATATAGTAAAACATACCATTTTTCAAAGAAAAAATATTATCAGAATTACAGAAAATTTATCTTTTAAGATTATAAAATGAATTATGTGTGAAATAGTGGGGAAATGAATCTGTTCTTTCTCTGGCATTAATGAATTAGAGGATGACATATCCTTTTTGGCTCCTCCTGAGCAAATTAGTGTTATGTTATGTTAATAATCATAATGAAAACTAGGGATAACTTATGAACAAAGGGAAAGAACTCAATGAAAATGTGTAAGCTCGCCTATATTTATATGATTAGTACATATGATTAGTACTATACGCAATTAAAACATTGAATTCTCTTTCAATATGTCAGTAGATGGAGCAGCACCACTAGGATAAGAATAGAAGCAACTAATTTCCTATCAGAGTTTGTGTTCTGCTTTGTCCTAAAAGAGATGTGGTGAAAAAATGAGGGGAAAAATGAGAAATAGTAATTGCAGTTTCAAATGAAATCTTTCATTTTAGTACAGGTGTCATCTCACTGTAAATCAAGGAGCCTGGGAAAATCTTTACCCACCACATACTTCTCTCAGTATAATCACTTTATTGACAAATCCTTCATGGGACTTGGAGTCAAAGATTATAGGGTCTGCTCACCAACGCTGTGATTGGGGGTCATTTACCAAGTCTTCTCTGGTTCAGAAGTGGCATCTACAGAATGGCTTTTGTTCTTTCTACTTACCTGAGTTGAGAAAAGTAAATGATACTCTATTCATAAAATGCTTAGCCCAGTGCAGGTCACTGGGTACAAATTTATATTATCTCTTATGTTTTCACAGATCTTTCTTGAATAAAATCTGATATTTATTACTCCTTTTCAGTCCGGACACTCAAACTGCATTTAATCATCGTGACTGTTGTCAATGACAGTTCTTCATTGTCTGAAGTATTAGTTAGATTAGAGCAGGCTGGCCAAAACAATTAGATAGGTTGGCCGATGCTGTTTTTTGGCCAAAACAAATAAACACTAGCAATTTTATTAGATATAAATTTCCTCCTTGTAGAGGAAATTTATATCTAATAAAATTGCTCGATATAAATTGGAAATTTATATCTAATAAAATTTTCAAGCTTTGGTAATGTTGCCGTTATTTGGAGTGGTTTTACAATAATTTATAGGTTTACGTATCCTTTAACAATATTTCTATTTTTAAAAATAATATTATTTGATTATTACAATTTTTAATCTTACTCTAGTGTTTTGTTTGAAATAGAAATATACTCTCTTTTGTTTGAAATAAAGAAAATTCTCAATGCCTAGTTAATAACTGAAAATAGTAGGTTTTGAAGCCATAAAAATAGTATAACTCTATATAATTCTACATACAAAAAATATACATACATCTGTTTTATATATACACTTTAAATATAAAAATATATATGAATATTAATGACTATAAATAGATATAATTAAAGAGTTTTTAATACTTTAGTTAGTTTGCATTTTCTGATATTCTGTATTAAGCAAGAAGTAATAAAATACTTATATATTAGACACATCATACAAGACTGCTGGCTGAAACTATTATGGTAATCATTTCACGATATTTGTAAATCAATCCATCTCCCTATATGCTTTAAATTAATACAGTGAAGTATGTCAGTTATTTCTCAATAAACTTGGAAAAAAAGACTATTGGCCTTTTAAGTTGTTACAACTTTTTGTCTTTTAACAGAGAGCAAGAATAATTAGAAGTGATTTAAAAAATTTTAAAGGGGAAAGCAAAAATGTTTTAATAATTGTGCAATTATAGATTCATAAATTATTATTCTGTAGTTGCCGCCAGCCTCCAAAAGACACACGGACACTAGAAACCAGTGAGTTATAGGAAGCACACTCTTTATTCAGCCAGCTGGGTCTGCAAGGGGTATGCAGACCCCAAATAAAGCAGCCTTGAAATGTAGATGTACAGGAGTTTTAAGACCTAAAACCCATTCCTCATTCTGTCTGAACACAACAGTCTATTTTTCTTCTATTTACTGTCAACCCACATGTCGGTTGTGCAAGTGGGGGCACAGAAGCAGAAAGCTTATTGTTAGAATATTATGTTCCCATGGGTAATAACCTATGTTCCCATGGGCGATAGCCAAGCAGTAATTTTCCAGCCAGCACATTCCCCACTGGTCTTAGCAGAAAATCAAATCCTTGATTCTTCATGTGGAATTTGCTCATAGCCTCTATTTTGTAATACTAAAAGTTTAATAGAATTAAATCTCTTCATTATATATTTAAACAAGAAATTGAGGAAACATGGGCCAAAAGTTAACAAGAGGAGGAGGATGATTAAAGGTCCAGCTACAGCAGATAGGAGGGTTGTTAGCCATGGTGACCAATTGAACATCCTATGAAACCAGTTATTTGATTCTAATCTCTGTTTTTCCCTGGCATCTAAATTTTTCTGTAGTAGTTGTAAGCTCTCTCTAATTACTCCACAGTTACTAGCATAGAAGCAACAAGTTTCACCTAGAGCTGTCCACTCTCCTACTGCCTTCACGTGGGAGTGATGAATCCATGATGGGATGCCATCTACTTTAACTGCAGTGGGCATTGTCAGGTAGACAGTGAAGGGTCCTTTCTATTTAGTTTCTAGTCCTTTGGAAGTGAACTTTCGGATCCACACAGATTCCCCAGGCTGAAACTGACGGGGAAGTCCGTCCCCCAGAGTTGAGTGGACAGCACGAACCCAGGACCAAATCTCCTCCTGTACACTTTGACGGGCCTGTAAAGACTTAAGTAAGACAAGGTTATGTAGTTCTTCCTTTTTCTCATCTCTTATTCTAGGTACTAAATTTGGGGCCTTTCCAAAGAAAATTTCAAATGGGGTGAATCCATTAATATATGGAGTACACCTGGCTCAGAGAAAAGCAAATGGGAGAAGTTCTACTCAGGTCCCACCAGTTTCTAATCCTAACTTGACTAATGTCTCTTTTAGGGTCTGATTCATTCCCTCTACTTGGCACGTACTCTGGGGCCAGTAGGCGCAGTGGAGTTTCCATCGCAAATTTAGGTAGCTAGCCAGTTGATGTGATATCTTTGCTACAAAGTCTGGCCCATTATCTGATCCTAAAGTTCTAGAGAGAACAAATCGAGGGAGGATTTCTTCTAGTAGTTTCTTAATAACTACTAAAGAGTCTCTTTCCTGGTAGGGAAGGCCTCTACCCATCCTGAAAAGGTGTCTATAAAAGCAAGTAAATATTTGTAGCCCCCCATAGTCAGGGTTACCTCAGTGAAATTGACTTCTCTTTCCCTGTGCCTAGGTTCTTCTATCCTCCCCTTCTTCGGATTAACTTGGGCACAAGCCGGGCTTCGTGAGGCAATCTCCTCTGCAGTTCTTTTCCCTTCTAACAAGTGAAAGTAGGAGTCTAAAGCTTAAAGCATCTTAGTTCGCCCTAGGTGTGTGGTCTGGTTTAGTTGGTGGAGGATTGTTCTTCTAATGGCTGTGAGAGTCCGATTTTTCCATCTGGGGTCGTCCACCACCCCTGTTAGTTCCTAGTGGCTCCCTTATCTTGAAAATATATGTTCCCTTCTGCCATCTAGGTCAGAGACGGAGGCAGTTCTGGGTAAGGGACAACAGTCAGTAGATGTGGTGGGGGCTCCACTGGCCTTGTGGCCGCTGTTCTTGTGTCTGTATTGGCTCATCAGTTTCCCTCAGCCTCAGATTATTTCCTTTTTGATGCCCTTTACAAAGAACAATAGTAAGAGTCTTAGGCATCTATATGGCTTCAAGTAAGGCTAAGATCTCCCCCTCGTTCTTGATGTCCTTCCCAGCTGAAGTCAGAAGCCCTCTTTCCTTGTAAATGGCTCCATGTACATGTGCAGTGGCAAAAGCGTATCGGCTGGCAGTGTATATTGTGACTGCCTTATCCTTTCCCCATCTTAGTGCCTCAGTGAGGGCGATGAGTTCTGCCTTTTGAGCAGAAGTCCTATGGGGAGGAACATGTGACCAGATGGTGCCAGGTAGTGTTATGACTACTGCCCCAGCATACCTCCTTCCTTCCTGCATGAAGCTGCTCCCTTCCGTGAACAGAACTTCTTTGGCCTCAGGCAGAGGGCTTTCTTTGAGGTCTGGGCCCTGGCAACAGATTGGCTGGGTTGATGACAGTAGCTTTGGATTTTAGCAATACTTTTGGGGTCATCCAGTGCCTCCCTGTTGTTGAACACCTTCTGGGCTATCTCAACAAGTTGAGACAGGTTCATCCCTGCTAAACCTTCTAATTTTTGCAATTTATGCCGGATATCAGGGGCTGCCTGAGTAGCGAAGGTTATATTAATTGCGCACTGGTTCTCAGAGGCTTCAGGATCATTGGGGATGTATACGTGGTACGCTTCATTCAAAAATGCTCCAGGGGATTCCTGAGGTTTCTCCCCACATAACTGCAATTACCTTAGAAAGGTTAGTTAGCTGAGGAGCAGCCATTCTAATTCCCCCAATTAGAATCTGGTGGTACTGATCTAATGCCATTCTCCCTGTCTGAGAATTTTGTCTCCAGTCTGTGTGGGTGGAGGGAAATTCCTCATCAAACTGTTCTCGTGCTTCCTCAACTTTCCTTCCTCCCACAGCTATCTTTTAAGTTTCAGTCCGAATGCGTCCGAGTTCTTTCTCCATGAAGGGGGTAATTAAAAGCTGCTGGCAATCGTCCCAGGTGAACCAATGAGAGTGAAAGACACTTTCTAAGAGTCCTATTAATGCCTGGGGTTTCTCACAGATAGGTGGATTCTGTGCCTTCCAGTTGTAGAAGTCACTAGCCGAGAAAGGCACGTAAACCATAAAGGGCCTGTCTGTGTGATGCCACTGGGGTGGTGCTTCTCGCAAGGGTAGGATGCCCGGCGTGTTGGTATCAGCTGGTGCCCCGTCAGAAGCGGGAGCAAGAGGCACATAGGGGTTACCTGCCTGCGTCTGAGGAGGTGAGGCGGTGCTATTTGGCCTCTGTTGTCCTGGATTATAGGGTGGGGGAAGGTTACTGTCCTCCGGTGGAGATTGGAGGACGGAGGGACTGGGCTGTCTTGGAGATTCAGTTGCCGTATGTTTCGGGGTGCCCACAGCTAAGACTCGTGCCCCTAGAGAAAGGGCACACCGGCGGAGCCAAGGAGGGGGTTCTGAACAAGGTTTAACCATTGATCAATGTAGGGAAACTGATTGGGATGTCCCAGGTCTCCCGTGACCATCTTCCAAACATTCCTCACTATATCCCTGTCAAAGGAAACTTCCGGAGGCCAGTTTACACCAAAAGACAGCCACTCAACTTCACACAATGTCCTTAATCTGCCTGGTGAAAACTTTATGCTATAGTTAGCTCCCTCTGCAAACCCTTCTTTGAAATATCGCAGGAGACACCCCAAGAGTGTCTTTTGTGAACTCGAGCTTCCCCCATCACTTGCGCAGAAAACACAAAACATTCAGACGAGAACAATAACTGGGGTGTAGGTGGACCCAGAGCAGTCCGCCACCTACAACCTAGACAAGACCAAAAACAATAGACAGAACCTGAAAACACAGCACAGGGGGAGGCATCCCAGGCCTGGCCACATTCCGGGAGATATGATTGTGTCCAGTCTCTCCACGGACCCCCGGTGACTGGTCAACAGAAACAGGAACAAAAAGGTACCTTTTATCCAGACGTCAAGGCCTTGGAGATTTCCGTCGGGACCAGGAACAAAGGGTGTGTTTAAAGGTTGTGTCCTTGACGATTATACTGACCCCATCACGGCATTCAAGGGTCCTGGAACATCTCTGGTTGGCCATCCCTTTGAATCCGCAACAGGGACAGCAACCGATTCGGAGGCAGGTCGGGTCTTAGATCCCAGGGACACTCCCTGATATCTCGCTGGGGCCTCCAAATGTTGTGGCCGCCAGCCCCTGAAAGACACACGGACATTAGAAACCAGTGAGTTATAGGAAGCCCACTCTTTATTCAGCCAGCTGGGTCTGCCAGGGGTATGCAGACCACAAATAAAGCAGCCTTGAAATGTAGAGGTACAGGGTTTTTAAGCCCTAAACCCCATTCCTCATTTTGTCTGAACACAAAGATTTATTTTTCTTCTATTTACTGTCACACCACAGGTCGGTTGCGCAAGTGAGGGTACAGCAGCAGAAAGCTCATTGTTAGAATATTATGTTCCCATGGGCGATAGCCTATGTTCCCATAGGCGATAGCCAAGCAGTAATTTCGAACCAGCACATTCCATACATGATACTCAAAAAATAAAAATATATCTAAAAGTCATCAGTAATGAATACTAATATTTTTCCATATTATCTCAAGATGGCATCGTAATGTTGGCCACGCTGCTTTATAGAATTTTTTTGTTTTTTAAATTTATTGGGGTGACATTGCTTAACTAATTATATAGGTTTCAAGTGTACAGTTCAATAATACATCATCTGTATATTGCATTGTGTGTTCACCAACCAAAGTCAGATTTTCTTCCATCATCATATATTTGACCCCCTTAAGCTTTTGCTACTTCCTACTTTCCCCCTTCTCCTCCGGTCACCAATAAACTGTTGTCTGTGTCTATTGGTTTTTGTTTGTTTGACTTGTTCATTTGTTACTTTCAGTTTTATAATCCACATATGAGTGAAATCATATGGACGTCAACTTTTTCCTCCGACTTCTTTCGCTTAGTGTGATCATCTCAAGATCCATCCATGTTGTTGCAAATGGCAGCATTTCACCTTTTCTTATGGCTGCGTAATATTCCATTTTGTATAGGTTCCACATCATCTTTAGCCAATCATCTATCGAAGGGCACTTCAGTTGTCTGTGTCTTGGCCAGCATGAATAATACTACAATGTACATTTAGGTGCATTTATCTTTATGCATAAATGTTTACCAATTTGAGGGGTTGAAACCCAGAAGAAAGAGTGTTGACTCATATGGGAATTCTATTCTTAACTTTTTGAGGAACCTCCATACTGTTTTCCATAGCGGTTGTACCAATTTACATTCCCACCAATAATGTATGAGGATTTCTTTTTCCCACAAGCTCTCCGACATTTATTGTTTGTCTTGTTGATAATAGCCAATCCAATGGTTATCAGAGGGAAAGGCTGGAGGAGGGAAGGTAGATAAGGGTAAAGAGGATCAAGTCTTGTTGATAGTAGCCATCTTACTGGTGTGAGGTGATATTGTGGTTTTGATCTGCATTTTCCTAATAGCTAGTGAAGTTGAGCATCTTTTTCTATATCTGTTAGCCTTTGTATATCTTCTTGGGAGAAATTTCTGTTCAGGTCATCTGGCCATTTTTTAAATGGATTGTTTGTTTTTTTGTTGTTGAGTTGTATACATTCTTTATATATTTTGGATATTAACCTCTTCTCAGAAGTAATATTTACAAATATCTTCCATTCTGTAAGTTGCCTTTTTTTTCTTGATGGTTTCTTTTGATGTGTAGAATGTTTTTAGTTTGACATACTCCCATTCATTTATTTGTGCTTTCACTTCACTTGTCTTTCATGCTAAATTCTTGTTTAACAAGATCTCACATTTATTTATGATGAAAACACTTGGTGATCATTACTTTCATTGTAGCATTTTATATTTAATATCGTTTTGAAAGTTCTCAATTTATTTTCCAATGTAAAAGGTTTCTAAATGGACTTCTGTTTTCCTTTGGCATACTCATTTTTCTAATAGAGCTGTGATCGAGGTTTTTTGTTTTTGTTTGTTTGTTTTGTAAGTAAAGCTTTTTGCTTGTGATTGTTAATGTCATATTAGATAGACTCTGAAATATCATCAGGAAGACTGCATAGTGTTCCACATTCAGATTTAGTTTCTAAACACCATGCTATTCATTTCCCCTGATTTTTGATTAAGCTTAGAAATTGAGAGATAAGTAAGTTTCTTTTACATTATTCATATTCTTTTTGTAATAATGAAGAATGCCATTATTTATTTTCTGATATGAGTAGTCTACTTTTATACTGTAAAAGTAAATTTGAGGATGTTTAAATGCAAAGATATGCAAATCTCTTTATGGAGCAAGGTGGAATAAATTCATCAATAAATGAAAGAAACACCAAGGTAAATACTCTAATAATGGGAACACAAGCAAGTTTTAAAAAGTTTATGTTCAAAGAGATTTTTTAAATATTAAATATACTACCTTAAATTTAAATTTTTATTTTTCAAAAAGGTTTTTCTAGTTAATCTGTAAACCAAGTGACAAGAACTTTAAAAGATGAGAAAATGAGCGATAATTACAATTTAAAATGAATGGAAGGTTAACTCGGCTTCATAAATCTGTGTTCTTGAAATATTTAATCAGTTTATCTCAGGTCAAATAACCTGTTCACTTAAATATATTAAAATAAAATTGTATTGTAAGTTTTGGGCCCATGGGTTAAATCCATGGCCATGTAATTCTAAAATACATGTTAATAATTATAAACTCTGAGGTCTTCATGGTATGTAATCTACATAATAACTATTCGATTAGTATTCTTAAATATTTCATCAGTTTCTCGATAACATATTTCAAAATGATTAGTTTAGTATCTGATAAGCATTTTTTATTTTTATTATTTTGATATAAAATATTTATTTATTAAATTAATTAATTTTTTATAGTGACATTGAATAATGAAATCCAATAACTTTCAGCTGTACACTTTAACAGTAAGGCATATATACATTACAATATGAGTTCACCTCCCATAGTTAGATTTCTTTCTATCAGCACATATTTGACCCCCCTTTACCCCATCTACCTCCTCCTTCCCCCTCCTCCCTACACTCTGCTTACTACTAATCTATAGTCCATGTCCATGTGTCTCGTTTGTCCTGTTCATCTGTTGCCTATATGTTTATATCCAACATATAAGTGATATCATGTAATTTTCAACTGTTTCCATCTGGGTTATTTCCCTTAGCAAGATTATCTCGAGGTCCCTCCATGTTGTCGCAAATGGCAGTATTTCATCTCTTCTTATAGCTGAGCAATATTCCATTATATATATGTACCATAGCTTCTTTAGCCAGTCATGTAACATAGGACATTTGGGTTGACTCCATGTCCTGGCCATTGTGAATAATGCTACTATGAATATTGGTGTTCAAACGTCTTTTCGGATCTGGGTTTTCAAGTCTTTGGGGTAAATATCCAGTAGAAGGATTGCTGGATCCTATGGTAGATGAATTCTTAGTTTTTTGAGGAAGCTCCATACTGTTTTCTACAGTGGCTGTACCAATTTGAAGTCCCATCAGCACTGCATGAGGGTTCCTTTCTCTCCACATCCTCTCCAACATTTGTTATTACTTGTCGTGTTGATTATAGCTATTCTAACAGGTGTGAGATGGTATCTCATTGTGGTTTTGATTTGCATTTCCCTAATAGCTGGCGATGAGCATCTTTTCATATATTTTTTGGCCATTTGTATGTCCTGGAGGGAGAAGTGTCTGTTCAGGTCCTCTGCCCATTTTTTGATTGGGTCATTTGTCTCTTTGTTGTTATCGAGTCATATGAGTTCTTTGTATATTTCGAATATAGGCCCTTATCGGAGTCGTTGCTTGCAAATATATTTTCCCATTTGGATGGTTGTCTCTTTACCTTGCCAAAGGTTTCTTTTGCTGAGCAGAAGCTTTTTAGTTTGATGTGGTCCTGTTCATTTATTTTTGCTTTTACTTCCCTTGCCTTTGAGGTCAAATTCATGAAATCCTCTTTAAGTCCAAGGTTCATGAGTTTAGTTCCTGTTTTCTTCTATTGTTTGAGGTCTTATATTCAAGTCCTTGATCCATTTTGAGTTGATTATGGTGTGTGCTGATAGACAACATCTAGTTTCATTCTTTATCAGGTGGCTTTCCATTTTCCCCAGTGCCGTTTATTGAAGAGGTTTTCCTTTCTCCACTGTATGTTTTTTGGCTTTTTTTGTCGAAAATTATTTGCCCATATAAATATGGGTTTACTTCTGGACTCTCAATTCCGTTACACTGGTCCATGTGTCTGTTTTTCTGACAATGCCATGCTGTTTTCAGTACTGTCACTTTGTAGTACAATATGAAGTCAGACAGAGTGATGCCTCCAACCTCATTTTTTTTTTCTTTTCTTTTTCTCAAGATGGCTTTGGCAATTCGGGGTTGTTTGTGCTTTCACAAGTCTGATGATTTCTTGTTTTATTTCTTTAAAAAAATGCCGATGGAATTTTGATGAGGATTGCATTAAATCTGTATAATGCTTTAGGTGATAAGGTCATTTTAACTATGTTGTTTCTTCCAATCCAAGAACACGGAATATCTTTCCATTTCTTTGTATCTTCTTTGATTTATTTTAATAGCGTCTTTTAGTTTTCATTATATACGTCCTTCACATGTTTTGTTAAATTTATTTGTGGATTTTATTTTTTCTGTTGCAATTGCAAAAAGAATGATTTTTTCCACTTCTTTTTCTGACACATCATTATTACAGTATAAAAGAGCTATTGATTCTTGAACATTGATTTTGTATCCAGAGACTTTACTCTATTTGGTTATTCTTTCAGTAGTATTCTTGTGGAGTCTTTAGGTTTTTCTATATAGAGAATCATGTCATCCATAAATAGTGACAATTCTACTTCTTTGTTTCCTATTTGGATGCCTTTCATATCTTTCTGTTGTCTGATTGCTCTCGCTAGGACCTCCGATGTTATATTGAATAACAGTGGTGATAGTGAACAGCATTGCCTTGTTCCTGATCTTAGAGGGAAGGTTTTAGTTTTTCACCATTCAGTATAATGTTGGCTGAGGGCTTGTCACATATAGCCTTTCTTATATTAAGATACTTTCCTCCTATACTGATTTTGAGAAGCGTTTAAATCATAAGTGGATGCTGTGTCTTGTCAAAGGCTTTTTCTGCATGTATTGATATGATCATATGATTCTTATTTTTTAATTTGTTCATGTGGTATATCCCAGTAATTGATTTGTGTATGTCGAACCATCCTTGTGCCTCTGAGATGAAGCCCACTTGCTTGTGATGTATAATCTTTTTAATATGTTGCTATATCTGGTTTGCTAGTATCTCAGTATTTTTGCATCTGTGTTCATGAGAGATATTGGTCTGTAGTTTTCTTTTTTGTGTGTTATCTTTACCAAGTTTTGGTATCAGGGTAATACTGGCCTCATAAAATGAGTTGGGGAGTATTGCCTCCTCTTCATTTTTTGAAAGACTTTGCGGAGAATAAGTATTAAATCTTTTTGAATGTTTGGTAGAATTCACTGGTGAAGCCATCTGGTCCTGGTCTTTTACTTTTTGGTAGGTTTTTGATGATTGTTTCAATTTCCATACTGATAATTCGTCTATTTAGATTTTCCAGTTTTTGATTCACTTTAGGAATGTTGTGTTTTTCGAAGTATTGGTCTATTTTTTCTAGGTCATTAAATTAGGAGCTATATACATTTTCATAGTACTTTTGCATGATCCTTTGCATTTCTGCAGTGTCTGTTATAATTTCTCCTATTTCATCCCTGATTTTGTTTATTTCTGTCCTTTCTCTTTTTTCTTCACTGAGTCTAGCCAGGAGTTTTGTCAATTTTATTAACCTTCTCAAAGAACCAGCACTTTATTGCATTTATTTTTTCTATTGTTTTTTTTTGTTGTACATTGTTGTTTTCAATTTTATTATTTATGCTCTAATTTTCACAAATTCTTTCTTTCTTCTGACTTCAGACTTCATTTATTCTTCCTTTTTTACTTTTTTAAGATGAAGCGTTAGGTTGTTAATTTGGGCTCATTCTTATTTTGGGAGGTAGGCCTGTACTGATATGAACTTTCCTCTTATGACTGCCTTTGCTGTGTCTCAAAAGTTTTGATATGTTGTACTATGATTATCATTCATTTCTATGTATTTCTTGATCTCAATTTTTATTTCTTCTCTGACTCAGTTATTTTTCAGTAGCATGTTGTTTAATCTCCATGTATTTGTTTCTTTCTGTTTTCTATTTGTGGTTGGTCTCTAGTTTCAAGGCATTATGATCAGAGAATATGGTTGGAATGCCTTCAACCCTCTTAGATTTGTTGAGGCAATCTCTGTGTCTCAGTATATGGTCAATCCTTGAGAATGTTCCACGTGTACTTGAGAAGAACGTATAAGCAGCTGTTTTTGGATGAAAGGCTTTGTAAATATCAATTACGTCCAGTTGGTCGAATCTGTCATTTTAGGATGTTATTTCCTTATTGATTTTCTGTTTGGATGATAGGACCATACCTGACAATGAGGTATTTTTGTCTCTTACTATGATAGTGTTTTGGTCTTTTGCCCTTTAGTTCTGTTAGTAATTCCTTTACATATTTCGGGGCTCCCTGATTGGGAGAATAGGTATTAAAAAGTGTTATGTCTTCTTGGTGTATGATTCCTTTTATCATTATGAAGTGTCCCTCAGTATCTTTCTTTATCTTTTTTATTTTGAGTCTGTTTCATGTGCCATTAGCACCACTACTTCCACTTTTGTCTGAGTGCCATTTGCTTGAAATATCATTTTCTACCCTTTCACTTAGAGTCTATATTTGTCTTTGGAACTTCGATGTGTCTCCTAGAGGCAGCATATAGTTACATTCTGGTTTTTGTTTTTTGTTTTTTGTTTTGATCCATTCTGCAATTCTGTGCCTTTTTATTGGTGAGTTCAGTCCATTTACATTTAGATTGATTATTGAGATATGAAGTATTCTCATAGCAATTTTATCTTTTGTTTTCTGGTAGGTCTGTGTTTCCATTGCTTCCTTGTCCTTCTGTTTATGGTTTTTTTTTTTTTTGGTTGCCTTTTGTGGGTATTCCCTCTAGTTTTTCTTGTTTTATGTTACATACTTCAGTTCTGAATCTTTGATGTGTGGTTAACATGATGAATATGTAAGGATATTTTACTTACATACATATATATACATAGATATAGATATATATAATATATAGTAATGTAGTTATATATAGTCATATATTACATGTACATACATGTATATTATATATACATACATTTGTATTATATATACATGCATGTGTATTATATATACATATATGTATATTATATATGTACATGCATAATATATCTATCTATATCTATCTATTTATCTATCTATATATACAGTAATACATTTTCTTCTGTACATGCCTTATCTCTGTTCCCCTTTGCAAATCTGGATCTTTAAATCCTCCCCTTTTCAGTCATTGTTGTCTCAATTTTCCTATGTATGCTGAAAAGTCATTATTATCTTGCTATAGCAATTCTCTTCTTATTGTTTAAGCTTCTAATGCCCTGTTCTTAGTAAGAGTTGCATTCCTCTGTTTTATTTGCCTAATGGTCACCTTACTCCTAATTATGTACTTTTTTTGTCATTATATTTTAGATGAGCTGAGCCTTTTCGTATTTCCTGTGGTGCAGGCCTCATAGTAAAGAATTCCCTTAATTTTTGTATGTCTGGAAAAGTCTTTATTTCTTCTTCATATTTAAAGGAGAGCTTAGCTGGATACATTATTCTTGGCTGGTAGTGTGCCTTTTACTAAATATTTTAAATATTTGATTCTACTCTTTTCAGCTTGTAACGTTTGTGCTGAGAATTCCGATGATAATCTAATGAGTTTTCCTTTATAATTTACCATTTTCTTCTCCTTGGCTGCCTTGAGAATAATCTTTGTCGTTGATTTTTGATAATTTTAATACAATGTGTTTTGGTGAAGGCTTTTTTGGTGTTCTGTTGACTTCTTGAATTCCAAGCTCAAGCTCATTCCTTAGATTTGGGAAATTCTTGTCCCCTGTTTGTCTGAAAATGTTTCTACACCCATCTCCTTTTCCTCACCTTCAATAATGCCCATTATTCTTCTATTTCCTCCCTTGATGGTAGCAGCTAGTTCTTGTATTTCTCTTTCATGATATTTTGTTCTTTGGTTTCTCTCTCTTTGCTTTTGACTTCTGTCTTCAATATCACTGATCCTTTCCTCCATTTGATCGACTCTTTTTCCCAAAGTGGATATTTCATTTGTCAGTTCTTGCAGTGTGTTCTGTATCTCCTGAAGTTGTATTTGGTTCTTTTGAAGGGTTTCAGTCTTCTTGCTAAAGAACTCATTCTGCTCATCTAGTTGTTTTTTCAATTCCTGAAATTGATGGTATAAGTTTTTTGAAACTCACTGAGATTTTTCAGAAGTACCATCCTGAATTGTCTGTCACTTATGTTGCATATTTCTTTGTGTGTAACCTTATTTTCTGGAGATTTTTTTCTTTTCTTTTTTTTTTTTTTCTGGGATGCCTTTTCACCTTGGTCATTCATGGTGTTTAACGGACTATTCTCCACCTGGACATTAATGGAAGTGTTTTCTATATTTTTTTTATCCAGAAAGAAGATTTATTATATAAAGGTCTTTTTAGCCTGTTGCAAAGATGGTGCCTTTCTTTTGGTTTCCTGTGGGTGACGTCTAATTAGGCCTCTCGGATCTCTGCTTAATATAAAGCATTAATAATGCCTTTATTTTCTTATAGATGTTTAGTTACGCTCACTACACTCAATCTCAGTTTCTGTCATTGTTAGCAACAGTTTTGGTAGCGTTTGCTCACATTCGCCTAGGCTCCATTATAATTGGTCTCGGAAGGTTTGAGGGAGGGGCCATCTGTGTTGGTTATTGGGGACTGTGGCTCAGTCTCAGTTCTGTTGTTTCTCTGTAGTCTGCTTTCTGCCCTGACGACTGGGCCCTGCCACCAGCCATGTGGAGCTCACAGCACTTCCAGGCAAGGCAGTTCAAGGAACTCACTGCAACTTTTCCCCTCTTCCTCCTCCTACAGGGAGCTCTGGTGGATGCAAGAGGCAGTTTCTTTATCTCTCCCAATTCAATGCCCACAACTGGGTTTGATCTGTGGTTGCTCTATGTGCTGATCCCATGGGCAGACATGCTGATGTGATGTTTGGGTTTTTTTTTTGTTGAATTTAGATGTTTGACTTATTGTTGTTTCAACAGGAGAGATCTAGTACCTCTCTTAACAGTGTTTCTCCAAACTCTGATAAGCATCTTCTTTCAGTAACATAACAAAATTTTATATTTATATGTGTTCACTTTGCTATTGGTAAAAAAAAAAAAAGATAGTGCTCATTAAAAATACATTAATAAATATACTTTCTGAAGTGTCCCTCAGTATCTTTCTTTATCTTTTTTATTTTGAGTCTGTTTCATGTGCCATTAGCACCACTACTTCCACTTTTGGCAGATTGGTTCTTTCTACAAATATTTCCTAGCTATGTTTTATATGCTGGCACTCGCAACTTACAATTCTGAGATACAAAAATGAATTAGAAAATAGTCCTGCTCCCAATGAATTACAGTCAAGTGTAAAAGGTAGAAAGTGATATGTCCTTATCACATGCAAACCTGGTAAACTAAATGGCTGAAAACAACTCATAGAGAAGATGGCAATAGTCAAGTTACAATCATAAATCATCTTGATTGTTTAATTTGTACCAAGCATCGCATTTTCCCACCCTACCTATTCAGTATGTCCTATTTTCCTCATTTTACACATAAGAAACTAAGCCCTAGAAAGTTATTTTCCCAAACTTGTATGCTAATAGGGGATAAAACTAATTTCACATCTCTTACTTCTAAATATTTATCTCTGATATTTCTTCTACTGAAATCAAGCCAAATATTATTGACCTTTTACTGGGCATGATACTACTGTAAAAAAAGTGATCGGGAACAAATTTTGTGTGTAATTAAGACATGAATATTATAATATGCCAAGGTAAATGGAGTAGTAAAAAATATGCAAAATATGCTGCTGAATACATGTAGGTGGAAGCAGCACTCCCTAGAGGAGTCAGGGCAGCTTTCGAAAAAGTAGTCATTTAAGCTGAGGTTTGATTTCTTTATTCAGTATTTTATATATATTCAATGTGTTTTTGTGTGTGGTGGGGTATGTGTGTGCATGTACACATGTGTGAGCACCATACCATAGTTCAGGAATGGCCATCATTTGGCCAACAGACAAGGAGCATTTTAAGGTAGAAGAATCCAATTTTGTACAGGATTGGAATCATAAAAGAACATAGATTTTTCAGGAAAAAACTACATAATATGGTTTGGGGAAACAGTCAATACAGGGCAAGAAGTTGGAATGGTAAAGTGGGATCACATTAAGAATACTCAATGGACTTGTTTTAACATCCATTTTCTGGCAGGAGGAAGCTTTCAGTCATTTTAAAACTATTTCTGGAGTAACAAAGATCTGAGACATAAGAGCCTGAAATTGTACAACATTGGCTTGGTAGATAGTCACCAAACTGAGAATTATAGGAGTGGTAGGATGCAGAAGGCTTGCAAATGGACTGGAAGTAGGGAACAAGGGGTGAGATAAAAGTTGAAGAGGATACTGAGATTTTTAGCTTAGTTCAGTCCATAGATGCTAATGCCCTTACCAGGAAAAGGAAACACAAAAAGAGGAGCAAGTACAGTAGCCAGAAGAGACATGGGAGCTGAGGAAAAAAAACCCGTTTGGTTTGTATTGATCTAATATAATGTAACTAAGTAGAACAAGAGAGTTAAAAATTGTGAGTGTGTCATTTAATTTGCTTTGAATGCTGAAGGTTTTAGGATTTATAACTACAGAATATTTCAATTTCTAAATTCTTAATCATTTTAATAATAAGTGTCCTTCTAATAAAATGCCGTAATAGTTTTTTAATTCAAAATCAACATTATAAACCAATTTTCCCTTCAACTAAAGGGCTCAAATTATACATATGTTTTGTTACTATTCTATTGAATAGAGCACAATTCATATCTTTTCCACGTGAATGAAAGTTCGAACAAATAATTTCAGAATTCATTTTAAAGCATCATTGAAAAATACATGATGAGTCATTATATCAGCAATAATGAAGAAAAGAACAAAACAAACATTTTATGAGGTAACAATATTTATTTTTCAAAACATTTTACACGTAAAGGAAAATAAATTTTAAAAATGTATCAATTAATATGTAATGCAAGTTTTTCTTATTTTGAACTCTCATGCCTTCTTTTAGACTATTTCAGTATATAATTTTAAAAAATAAAAGAAACCTTCTGCTTTTTTTCAGTTCAGTTTTTTTCTTAATTTTTAAATAGGTATTATCCCATAATATTTGACACTACTTTTTAAATTAAGAGTGAACTTAGTTCTACTTAACTCTTAATTCTGGCAAATTCTAACTATAATTAAATAATAATAAAACCCATATAAAGGTCTTTATCTTTCAAAATATGTTGTATTTGTCTACATACCATTATTAAGTTGTTTCTATGCAAAGTTGTATTTTGCTGATTAGAATATTATTGAATTATATCAAATTTAATTAACTGTACAAATACTAAAAGACATATTGAAATTAGGAATTATTAACATTGAATTGTGGTACCTTTCTTGAAGACACTGAGTTGTGACTCCTGATAGAGAATTTCTGAGCAGCTATATAAAAAAAAAACTTGTAAACATAAAATCACGCCCTAGGATAAATTATGTTTAGCTATAGGGTGACAAATATAGTTAATCTAGACTATTCAATTTACAGTCCCAACATATATGCATTTATACAATTTTCATAGTGTGTCATGGACATGCATGACAATATATGATTTCACATTACAGTTTTTTAGTCCATATTGGGCAACAGTAAAGAACACATGTTCTGAGTTAGACAGCCTGTGCTAATTGGGTCCAAGTTACTAAATGTCTACTTGTTTTATCAGTTTTCTTATTTAAAATTGGAATATAATTATAACTACTCGATACGGTAACTATTAGAATGAAATGTGTTAAAGCCTATAGAATATCGAGGGAAAAAAGTAAAGTATAAGCAGGGAATAAATGCTTTTAGTTTCTTCATTTTCTAAATAAGAATAGAAAGAATGTTGTCAATGTTAAATAAATAGGACAAATTCATAAACAGCTGTTGAAATTTATTTCAGCCCATATGTAAATTTCTATGTATATATCTCTATATCAACACATACATAAAGGTGGCTAAAGCAGACATGAAGACTATCTATGATGATTACATGGAATGAATTATTCTAAGTAGTCATATCCCAGATTCCTAGTGACAATGAATAGATGATCTTATGATAGTTATAAAATCTAAAGGCTGTAATTTTCATTCTTCTGAGTGTGCTTAAAGAACATGATAAAAAACAAACAATCAAAAAATGCCTTCTCTACTGTCCTAGTAAATAATCAAGAAAACGAACAACAAAATCTACAACAGTCAAAGGCATTTAGGGATCTGTAACGCCTAAGGAAACAACAGTCAATCATTCTCCCATGGCCCCACATCTAGTGGAGATTGCGTAACCAAAAAAATTATTTATTCCTAAATTTAAAATGTCTATGCATAGTAGAGAAGAAATAAAGTTTATTTTTGATTATCGAGGTGTTAATGAGTAAAAATGCCAAAGGGTGTTGTTTTCTTCTTTCCGGTCTCTGCGGTCAATCAGATGGATATGCTAGTCATTGTTTCAAAAGTGCAACCAACTGTAGTGGGAAAAAAAAAAAAAGATCTGACCGATTAATGGGTTTTTGTTGACTTATATTTATTTTCATACGGCTATAATTTTTTATTGGATGAGATCATTTAAGTCATTATATTGTTTGGATAAAACATAATTTAAAACACTGTCTTAATAATAATATAGCTAGCTTGTTCTTTTCCAGAAATAGGTATCTTTATTTGAAACATGTGAAGTTCCTGAGAGTACTTTCTAATAAGAACAATAATTAGATGTGAGAAGATATTCTTCAGAACGCTTTGAATGATGCATCAATATAACCTCCAATGGAGCATGTCAGAAATAAATGATAACATTAATAATTTCAGTATAAATCATGATTTTTATGGCCCCATATTTTTCAAATAGCTCATTATCTAAGCGACCCAGCTAGTCTAGAGAATGCTATTTCTCAAAGTGTTGTATCTGGATGCCTAAAACTTATTCTACCAAAAACACATCATAAATTTTAAACAATATATCTTTTAAATTAGTCTAAAATATGTGCCATGCCCCTCTGCCTTTGAACCATTTACATTGAACAAAATTGAGCGTATTATTGTCGACTCAAGTTGTGATTGTTTATTAAGCTACTTGTTCTCACATATTCTGAATGCTAACAACAATTATTAAAACATCTTTACTATTGCACTCTGAACTACCCTAACAGCCTGGTATCATTTCACATATTCTGTATTGGTATTTATTTATTATTCTGTCTTCTATTGAGTTCAGATTGACAGACGTCAATTATCTCTGTTTATCTGCCTCCCTCTAGCAAAAGATCTCACACTTCTGAGTTTCAAGGAGAAGTTTCAGGTACATTACTAACTTTCAGTAATTATGTGTCAAATAAAATACAATAGACACTGACTTAGGGAGGAGTGATTCTCTTATTATAAAGGCGTGTGTTTTATAACAATGATTTGTGGACATTTTATGAAATTTAACCTTTGGCTGTCACATTAAATATCCTATGAATGAGGTGATTATCAATATTTGTGCAAGGAATATCAATCATGCAGTGTCTTGTTCACACCTTCAAAAGTGGTTTAACTCATATAAAAATAATAGCTGATTACACATGAAAATTTTAAGATTATGCCTATGTATTAGCTGCTTTAATGGCATCTGTTGGGGTAGGCTTTCTCTTCAACTTCTAAAGTTTATTCTTTATTTTTCTTCAAAGCATTATCTAATATGTTCATTATATGTCAAGTTTCCACTAAATTTAAACTCCATGAGGCTTGGAAATCTATTTTTCAGCGACAGAATTCTAGTTAGACAGAAAGCACTCAAGGCATTTTACTTAATGAAAACTTCATACAAGCAAAATCACGATGTCCCTTTCCCTATGATGAGGTGAAATTTATGAAAACTAAAAATGGCAACTGAAAAGTATAATTTCATATCAATTTATATGACTTTTACCTTTTAAGTGGATATGAAGATATGAATGAGAAAAACTAGGCAACTTTCAAGTGTCGCAAGAAATGTGTCACTTTGAAAGAAGCTTTGACTTCATGTGACATTGGTTTCCAAACACAAGCTTGGGCAAATAATTTAATCTTTCTAGGATTGTGGAGAACTAAATGATATAAACCATCTCAAACATCAAAAATCATGAACATTTCATGAATAACAAATATTCTACATGAGTGAGGTTAGTGGCCACAGTTAGTTGGGCGAGTCATAGAAAGGCCAGACTTTTACATTTCCTACTCAAAGAGCATAGTTTAATAATGAAGCTCAGATTATGGATTCATACAGACTAGTTTCAATCTTATTATTGCTGTGTGATCTCTGAGCAAGATATTTAACATTTAGAACCACACTTCCTCATCTTGAATATTGGCATAAGGATGTCAATCTTGTGTTGCTTCTCATAGAATTATCTCTGCATTTGCTAGTGCAGTCAGCATACCCAGCACGTGTCTGATTTTATTTTGTAGTTTTTAAAACTCTGTGTTAAGTTATTCTTAAGCACAAAAATTTCAAATCTCTTTTAGAAAAGTTTCATCTTCACAGCAAAATTGAGCAGAAGACACAGAGAATTTCCATACACTCCCTACCCCGTGGGCACCCATAGCTTCCCTCACTATCAACATCTTGCACCGGAGTGGTACATAAGTTACAATCGATGAATCTACAATGAGACCTCACAATCATCAAAAGTTCATGCTTTAATTTGGTTTCAATCCTGGTGTACATTCTGTGGGACTCACTAGTGTGTACTGATATATATCCATTATTATAGTATTGTGCAGATTAGTTTCACTGCTCTAAAAATCCTCTGTTCTCCAGCTATTCATCCCTCCCTTCCTCATTAGCCCCTGATCTTTTGATTGTCTTCACAGTTTTACCTTTTCCAGAATGTTGGAATCATATAGTATGTAGCCTTTTAAAAAATTATTTTAATTAGTTTCAAGTACACAGTCCATTGGTTAGACATCTATACACTTCGTAAAATGATCCCTCTAATTGCTCTCTCCTTCCCCTCATCTTCCACCTAGCCAACGTATTCATTCTAATTACATTCTCTATGTCATGTTCCCCATGCTCGTGACAATCCAATAGCTACTAACTTGTACTTTAACCTTTCACCCTATTCTCTCAGCCTCCAACCCCCGCTCCTCTGTCCATCACCAAATTGTCCACTATATTTGTAAGTCTGTTTTTGATTAGTTTGTTCTTTTCATTTTTTAGATTCCACATAAGTGAAGCCACATAGTGCCTATTTTTCTCTGACTTAAATAACTTCATCAAAGGTCCATCAAAGCAATAATTTTTTTCATCCTCTTCTTTTTAGTCTGTGTGTGTGTTATAATCTGAAGTGAGACTCTTACAGGCAACATATAAGGGTCTTGTTTTCCTTTCCATTCATCCACTCTATCTTTTAGTTGGAGAATTTCACTCTTTTCAATTGAGATAGAAATACAGTTGTTACCAGTTTTTATTCTGTTTTTGATACATGATTTTTCTTCTTAAAGAAGTCCCTCCAACACTTCCTGTAATACTGGATTGATAGTAATAAATTCCTTTAGCTTATATTTCTCTAGGAAACAATTTGTCTGTCCTTCAATTCTAAATGATAGCTTTGCTGGATAAATTATCCTTGGTTGTAGACCTTGCATTTATATAACATCGAATATGTTGTTCCTAGCAATATATTCAAGTGTCCTGCATAGTTTCTTCTGAGAAGACAGCTGCCAGTCTTATGGGTGTTCCTTTGTAGGTAAGTAACTGTTTTTAAGATTCTCTCTTTGTCTTTAAGCTTGGACATTTTAATTATGAAGTGTCTTGTTTGGGACCTCTTGTGTTCCTGGTTTGGGGAACACTCTGAGCTTCCTAGAATTTTGTATCTATTTCCTTCACCTGGTTAGAAAAGTTTTCCACCATTATTTCTTCAAATAGCTCTTCAACATGTTGTTTTCCCTCAGGTACCCCTATGACATAGATATTTTCCCCTTTAATAGTGTCCCCAGGCTCCTTAAATTAATATTATAGTCTTGGATTCATTTTTCTTGCCATTCTGTTTGAGTGTCCTTGGCTTTCCCATCCTCTATATAGGTCATTTGCTCCTCTTCTTTATTCACTTTTATTCCATTTAATAAACTTCTCATCTCGGATAATGTGTTCTTCATTACAAACTAGTTCCCTTTTATAATTTCCATGTTCATTTTTATGGTTTTTATCTCTTGTTGAAGTTCTCACTGAATTTATCTACACTTCCCAAAAAATTCATTGTGCACCTTTATAACCAGTGTTTTGAACTCTGCATCTGTTAGATTGCTTGACTCCATTATTCCTGCATCTCTGTTCTATTTTCTCATATGGTTTCCTCTTCTTTCTCTTCCCATTTTGCCTGCTTTTCTGTGTCTGTTTCTATGTACTAAGCAAAGCTCCTAAGTCTCTCGGTCTTATTAGTGTGGATTTGTGAAGTAGGTGTCCAGTGGCATATCCTGAGAAGGGTCCAACTGCAGGCCAAATTTAGCCCAAGGCTCTGCCCCTACAGGGCCACCTGTTAAGATTCAGCAAGCAATCCGCAGATGCTGTGCTCATAGTTGCCTTGAAAATCTCACCAGCAAATGAGGCCCGCTGCCTCCAGTGTGAGTCTAGACACTGCTCAGCAAGAGCACCTGACTGTGCAAGGACACACCTGGATGTGCCTTGGGTGGGGCCATGACTTGGGAGAGGCGGGATTTCAGGGATTCCTCTGGGCAGAGCAACCTCTGTTATCCAGGGTGATGATTTCACAGCTATGGCCATGCCGTGCCCTTACATTTGGAGGAGTTGGGCTAAATAGGGAACAATCTATACCACTGGCACTTTCGTAAGCAGAAGTCTCGCCTCAGCCCTCCCTCCGACAGTGTCTTTCTGTAAGTCCCTGTTGCCCTTGTGTGCAGCCGAATAGGCACTCGTGCTCAGAGCCAGCAGGTCTGACACTGAGAAATTCGCTCATGGATGCAGCCCCTTTAAGAGACGTCTGCTGCTGCCGCTGACGCAGCCTCCATCTCACTCAGTCGTTCAGAACTGGGCTGCCCCACGTCCTCGCCCCGTCCTACCTTCTGCCGTTGCAGAGTTCTTTCCTGGATTTCCTCATAGTTGTATCTCTAGATCCCAAGCAATTTTACCTTGCCACTGCTCGTTGTTTCAGTTACCACTATGATTTGGTCATTGGGGAGATGAACAGAGCCTCTGTCATCTACACCATTTTTTTCTCCAGTATATAGCCTTTTTGATCTCTCTTTGAAAACTAACTTTGTAGATGAAAGTGGTGGTGATAAAGACTGTTAGACCTGATTCAATGCCATAAAGCTCCAAACACTCACTCTTAATATCCAAGGAAGAATAACAAAAATATATGCATAATCGAGGTAGACAGCGGAATGCCAATTTGTTAATTAAAAAAAGGAATTTATTGTGCCGGTGACTAGACTAACCAGCACATTCATTTCATATAGACGTTCTTAGATGACAAGTCACATGATCATCACAGATATTTTCTATACTTTCCACAAGACATTCCTATCCATGTAAGTGGAAAAGTTGAATTCCGTACGGACATTACTTATTTTTTCTTTAGGAAGACACTTATATGATCCAGATCACAATCTGAAGTTAACTTGGTAAGCATGAAACCAGTACAAACTGGGAAAGTTGATGAAAGTAAAATTTCATGACCTAGTATACCCATTTCACAGTGAGGAATGTTTTGTACAGGGAGTCCGTATCCTTTGCTGGTTAAAAGTACAGTGCCTAGAAAACAGGATGCTCACAATAAATGTTAGCTGCTACAATCATGATAACAATTATTCTCCGATCCACTGGAATTGGCTTAAATGGCCATACTAAATTTTTTTAATTACTTAGGATTGTAGAATTAACCAGTTCCCTTTTGTAATGAAACACTTTCCTTTTCTTGTTATATTAAAGTATTCCGGCAAACTATGCTGCATATAGATGTCCTTGCATATCTGTGTTGTTAAGGATTTTAGACTGACCTTCTGATTTATCTCTCTGTGGGTCTTGTGTTTCTCTTACTTACAAATTCTTGAGATTAAGAAGTAGGAGATATCTGTGTCCTCAGAAGTGCTGATTCATAAATGAACAGTAAATGTTTTGTAATGCATATGGAAATTGAAACTGTCTCCCAAAGATGTTTCAGAGGGACACTGTCCAACTGATGGAGCATTTAGGCTGGGATCCAAATATGCTTAATTCCGAAGTTAGATCACTATGAAGAATAATGTTTGAGGCACGTCTTTGAAAAAAGCTGCTTCCACTCTATAAGCTTCCATTTAGAAACCGTGCTCTGTACTCATTCTTTATGCTAAGTGATACACAGATATTTTGAATGGGCCTCAGTATTGTTCTAAGAAGCAACTTGATAACTGTAGAATCTGAAGCAAACTTGGAATCTTCCCCAACAACTACAGAGTGTGAAATTAATGCTGGAAACCTGGCAGTTTTCATTGTGGAAATTCATATGTAGCGGGTTCCGGCAGCCATATTTTGGAATGAAGTGCATATCCTGAAGAGAACTCTAATAATTGGATAAAAAAAAATACATAGTATGGTTTTTTCAACACTGTGCTTCTTTTGTCAAGAGAAAGTCCATAGGAAAACATTACTCTTTAGAGTCACTCAGCAGCACATGTAAAAAAAAAATGCTTTTGAATACCTGCATTCTGTAATGCAGAAGTCCGAGAAATGATTTGCTGCAAGTACTGGTATATGCTCTGAAGTCTAAGGTGACACTTACAACATATAGTGGAAGTAATTACATTTCTTACCGATACTTCGATGAATACATTTTATATTTGAAGAAACTCTTTCCTCCTGTGTTCTAGACAGGAATGAATTTAAAACCTAGTCTGACATGACTGTAGTTCTGTTTATGATGCTTCCTGTCCTCAGTACAAAAGACTGGTAAGAAACAATCTTTAGAGATCCATAGTCATGAATTTACTAACTGTGCAGTCTGCATGTACAGGTATGAATACTGTGGTAGCCTCCTTGTTGTTTATGAAAGTGAGTCATTACAGCCGTCCCATGAAGTTTCCCTTTTGCGAGGAAAACAGAAATCCACCTGTAGTGTTACACTCAAAAGTGATGAGAAATCTTTCTGGTGAAGATGTGCTTATAGTCCCATACTCAGCAACACTGTCCAGAAAAGAAGCATAAATGATTGAGAAAAGGCATATTGAAATGGAAGAATTTCTCCCTAACACTTTTCAGATCAGACACTAACAGACTGGTGGAGAAATAAACTGGGATCCGAATATGCTTCCTCAGGAAGTTAGTTTACTCTGATGAATAAAGGTTGTAGCAAAGGCTTAGACTTGAGCCGCTTCCACTCTATAAGCTTGTGTTTTGAAGCGGTACTCCAAACTCATTCTGTATGCCAAGTGATGCATGGATATTTTGAATGGACTGCAGTATTGCTCTAAGAAGGATCTTGACAACGGCGGTTTCTGAAGCAAACTTGGAATCTTCTAACATCTACCAAGTGTGAAGTCGAGTTGGAAAAATTTGCAGTTTTTATGGTGGAAATTCATAGAAAGCGGGTTCCTACTGGCATGTTTTGGAAGGGAGCACATACGCTGAAGAGAACACCAAAAGTGGCCACGATATGGTATGTTTTATTCAATATTTTTTCTTTTCTTGCCACAAAGAGGCGAAAGAAAAACTGTAAACATTAGAGTCAATGAGAAGCACATGGAAAAGAAGCAAGTTTTTGAATATCTGCGTTGTGTAATCCTGAAGTCTGGTAAGTGATTTGCTGCTAGTATTGGTGTATGCTGTGAAGTCTAAGCCCACACATATACAACATACGGGAAGGGATTTTAGTACTTACCTGTACATCATGTAATACATTTTATATTTGAAAAAACATTTTGTTCCCATGTTCAACAGCGGAATAAAGTTAAAACCCAGTCTCACAAGACTCTGTTTATTATGCAACTTGTCTCTAGTACCAAAGAGCTGGTAGGGAACATTCTTTAGAGATCTTGTATCCTGAACTTACCATTCGTACAGTCTGCGTGTGCAGGTAGTAATACTGTGTCCTGTTGTCGAGTAGAACTGAAATCCCTGGGGTCTTGCCTGTTGAGAGACTGTTGAACACCATGAGAAATTTTTCTGCTGAACATGTGCTTGTAATGTCCTCAGCAACTCCATGCCAGAAATGAAAAGTAACTGATTGATGGGATGCCTATTGTAAGTGAAGGTCTTCTCCAAACTCTTCTCAGAACAGACCCTGACACACTGGTGAAGCCATCAATCGGAACCCAGTATGCTTCCTCAGTGTGTCAGATCACTGACGAAGAATGGTAGTAGCAAAGGCTTTAAAACTGAGCCGCTTCCATTTGGTAAGCTTCTGTTTGAAGCAGTGCTCCGAAGTCGCCCTGTATCCCAAGCGACATATAGATATTTTGAATGGGCTGCAGAATTGTTCTAAGAAGCTACTTGAGAAGTGCAGTTTCTGAAGCAAATTTGAAAACATCCAACAATTATAGTGTGTGACGTGCATTATGGAAACCCGGCCATTTCCATGGTGGAAATTTGTACGAAGTGAGTTCGAACTGCCATGTTATGGCGCGAGCCTATAACCTGAAGAGAAATCAAATAGTTGGGATTAAAAAATGTGGTATTGTTTTTCAACATTGTGCTTTTTTTTTTTTGCCTCAAACAGAGGATCGGAAAACCATAAACTTTGGGATGGGCAGCAGCACATCAAAGGAAACTGGTTTTTGAATACCTGTTTTTGCAAATCCAGCAATACGGCCAATGATTCACTGCTAGTACTGCTGTATGCTGTAAAGTCTAAGGTGGCACTTACAAAATACAGAGGAAGGGATTACAGTTCTTACCTGGACTTCATGTAATATACTTTATATATGAAAAAGCTCTTGACTCCCATGTTCTAGGCCGGAATGAAGTTCCACCCAGTCTCACACAATAGTGGATCTGTTTATGATGCGACCCATCTTCAGTATGGTAGGAAAAATTCTTTAGAGATCCATCATCATGAACTTCTCATCTCTATTGTCCATAGGTGCAGGTCTTAATACTGTGGAGTCTCCTTATCGTTGATGTAGAGATCTTAACAACCATCTGATCCAGCGCCTTTTGCCAAGGAGTACGGAAATCCACTTTATTTCAGCTGTAGAGTCACGTGTGAATGTAATGAGCAAACTTACAGGTGAGGAAGGGGTTGTGATCGCTTCCTCAGCAATGTCATCCCAAAAATGAACGGAAAACGACTGGTGGAATTAATTTTGAAACCAAAGGAGTTCTCATGACAATTTTTCAGATCCAAGTCTGATGCACTGGTGTGATCTTGTATCTGGAATCCAAATATGCTTCATCGCCGTGTTAGGTCACTTTAACGAATCACAGTTGAGGTCAAGGCTTTGACCTGAACCGCTTTCTCTCTGTAAGCTGTTTTGAAGCAGTAATCCCAACTCACCATATATGCTGAATGATAGATATTGAAAATGGACTGCAATTGCATTCCGAGAAGCGACTTGATAACTGCATTTTTGGAAGCAAACATGGACTCTTCCGACATCTAGAAAGTGTGCAATCAATCACAGGAAACACGGCATTTTTCATGGTGTAAATTTGGATGAAGTGGGTTCAGGTTGCCATGTTTCAGAAGGGTGCATATATGCTGAAGAGACCTCAAAAAGTTGGGATACACAACGTGATATGGTTTTTCAACACTGTGCTTCTTTAGTTGCCATGAAGTGGCGATAGGAAAAATCTACCGTGTCCAGTCACTCAGCAGCACATGGAATGGAAATGGTTTTTGAATAGCGGCCTTCTGTAATTTAGAAGTTCAGCAAAAGTTTCGGCAAAAGTTTAGCATTGTTGTACGCTGTGACGTGTAAGGCAGTAAATATACAAAATAGAGAAAGGGATTACACTTCTTACCTGTACGTCATGAAATACATTTTGTAATTGAAGAATCACTTTGCTCCCATGTTCTAGACCAGAATTAAGTTTAAATCCAGTCTCACATGACTCAGGCTCTGTTTATTAGGCGACTTGACTTCAGTACCAAAGAGCTGGTAGGGAACATTCTTTAGAGATCACGCGCCGTGAACTTACCCTCCATACAGTCTGCGTGTGCATGCAGTGATACCGTGGGAGCCTCCTTGTCATATAGGAAAGCAGATCTTACAGCATTCTTATGCAGTGTTCCTTTGCCGAGCAGAAAAGATAGCCATTGTTTTCACCTGTTGTGACACTGTATAGTGTGATAAGAAATCTTTCTGGCAATCATATGCTTGTAATCTCATCCTCTGCAACTCTGTCCCAGAAATGAAAAGGAAAGCATCGGTGGAATGCATATAGAAACTGGAACTGTCTCCCAAAGAAGTTTCAGAAGACACAGTGACACACTGTTGGGACCTTAATGCTGAGATCCAAATATGCTTAATGAGGAATTTAGATCACTCTGATGAAGAATGTTTGAAGCAGTTGCTTTCCATTGAGCTGCTTCCATTCTTCAAGCTTTGGTTTCATTGTGGTGCTACAAACATATCCTATATGCCCTGAGATCAATAGATAATTTGAATTGCCTGTAGTATTGTTCTAAGGGACGATTTGACATCTGCAGTTTGTGAAGCAACCTTGATCTCTTCCAACATCTACAAAGTGTGAAAGCAATTAGGACAAACTAGCAGTTTTCATGGTGGGAAATCATACGAGGCTTGTTCAGGATGCCATATTTAGGAAGTGTGTGTATATGCTGAAGAAACCTCAAACCATTGTGATAAACAATGTGGTATGGGGTTTCAATACTGTGGTTCATCCGTTGCCATGAAGAGGATATAGAAAAACTATAAACTTTAGAAGAGGTCCATAGGACATGCAATGGAAACATTTTTTGGAATACCTGGAGTCTGTAATCTGAAGTCCAGTCAATGATTCGGTGCTAGTATTTGTGTATGCTGTGAAGTAAGGCGGCACTCTAACAATGTAGGGAAAGAAATTGCTGTTTTACCCATAATGCATAGAATACATTTTTGATATGAGCAAGCTCTTTTCCCCAGTGTTCTTGACAAGAGCGAAGATTATTCCCAGTCTAACATGACTGTAGCTCTGTTTATGATGCGTCCTGTTTCAGTCCCAAAGAGCTGGTGGGATACACTCTTTAAAGATCCATACTTCAAACTTGCCTTCTGCCTAGACTGCATGAGGGGGTAGTAATACAGAGGTAGCTTGCTTTTAGTTTATAGTAGCAGCTCTTTATCAGCTTTCTTATACAGTGTTTCTTTGATGAGGAAAATGGAAGCCACTGTGTCTTGTGTGTAGAGTCATAGGAGAATCTGATGAGAAATCTTTCTTGTGAGAATGTGTTTATAATTGTGCCCTCAGAAAACCCTTTCCAAGAAAAAAGAGTATATGTGTTGTAAATGCATATGGAAATTGAAACCGTCCTTTAAATAGGTTTCAGAAGAGACACTTACACAACTGGTGGAGCCTCGAAGCTTGGATCCAAATGCGCTTCTTAGGAAAAATCCTTGAGGCAATGGGTTTGAGTTGAGCCACTTCCATGCTGCAGGCTTCTGTTTCGTCATGATGCTCCAAACACATCCTCTATGCCAAGGTATAAATAGATAATCTGAATTGCTCATTGCATGTTCTAAGTGGCGATTTAATATCTGCAGTGTGTGAAGCAACCTTGGACTTTTCCAACATCTACAAAGTGTGAAAGCAATTAGGGAAAACTGGCAGTTCTCATGTTGGAAATTCGACGAAGTGGGTTCAGGCTGCCATGTTTTGGAAGAGAGTGAATATGCTGAAAAAATATTAGACTGTTGTGATTAACAATGCGCTATGGTGTTTCAATATTTCAGTTCACATGTTGCCATTAAGAAGAGATAGAAATACTATAAACTTTAGAGAAAATATGCAGCACATGCAAAGGAAACTCGTTTTTGAGTGTCTGAGTTCTGTAATCCAGAAGTGCAGTCAGCGATTTGGTGCTAGTATTGGTGTATGCTCTGAAGTAAGTCAGCACTCTAAGAATGTACAGAAAGGAATTGTAGTTCTTACCTGAAATTTGGGCCATACATTTCTGATTTGAGCAAGTTCTTACCCCTATTGTTTTTGAAATGAGTGATGCTCAATCCCAGTCTGACGTAACTGTAGATCTCTTTTGATGTGTCCTGTTTTCAGTAGCGAAGAGCTGGTGGGAAACTGTCTTGACATCCATGCTCTTGAGCTTGCCATCTGCCTAGAATGCATGAGAAGGTGGTAATACACTGGCACCTTGTTTGCAGTTTGTAGTAGTGGCACACTAAGAGCTTTCCTACACAGTCTTTCTTTGCCAAGGAAAACAGAAAGCCACTGTGTGTGGCGTGTAGTGTCAAAGGATAATTTGAAGAGAAATCCTTCTGGTGAGAATGTGCCTCCCTGAAAAGCCTGCTTGACCCTGGGAATCGTGATGGAACTGTGTCAGACAGGGACAACAGCCATGACCCACCTTCAAGGCCCATCTTGCCATGGCTATTGTACAGCTGTGCCACATTCATGGGTTTTGAACATTGACTTCAAAAAAGCACTGGGTGTGTTCAGTGCATGAGTTGCTTGGTGGTGGCCATCCAGGCGAGCTTAAATGAGTATCTCTATGCACTTGTCTGTGAAAATATCTATGACTGACGCTCTGCAATTTAATGTGTACTCGCAGATGAGGGGCTGTTGTGTGTCTGCTCTAATGTGAAGGCCAATCGGCTTGTGAGAAATCAAGTGTATTCTGCATATACTGATGTTTAAATGAGAGTAAGAGGTATTCTTATTCTTATTTCCCCACAGGGATCTGCAACGTTTAGGTGGGGTGTGAATATGACGGATGAGACAGAAAGGTGAGGGGAATCATGCCTAGCATGTTGTGGAAGTTTGCTGAGGTACAGATGATTACGAGACAAAGCCCATTTCTTTCTAACACCAATACAATGGAGCCCTGGTTGAAAGACAAAAGCATGTCCTCGTTGAAAATTAGAATATTGGAAATGTTAAAACACAAGGCCAGACTCTCCTCTATTAAGAATATCTTTTTTGAAGAAGTAGATCTTTGGTTTCAGGCCTGGACATTTTGTTAGGAGCAAGAGCGAAGGCGTGGCTTGCTGGTCCAGTTCTTCACCTATTGCAGGAGGTTGAGCTGAGCTCGAGTCACAGCATTTCTTCTGTGTTTTCCTAACAGAGACTGAATTGATTACCTGGGCCCACTCTTCTAAACCTGTCTTCCCTGAATGAAAATTGAGTGGTGTACTAGGCCCACAGCATCAAGATCATATTTATGCACGGGAAACTAGAATAAAGACTTAGTCCTGTGACATCAAGCCTGGCATCCTCACAAAAATTAATGCCGGTCTCATTTACAAGGTAAATTCGTTTGCAAAATGTTTCACGCTCTGAAGCCTGGTTTATTCTACAAAGTAAAGTGAAAGCCTATGGTCACAGCAACAAGAGTGGTCACCTAGTAGACTCCAGATTCCTGCGGGGTCTTCCTTGGGTCCCACGTGAATCTCGCAATGTGTTCACTTGACCTCTGTGAGATTTCCTGATGTACACTATGTTATTTTCAGGTGACTTCCATCTTATTCCTCTTCCCTTACTCTCAAACAAGTGTTTTCAAAACATGTCTCATAAACTTTTATTTTCAATATTTCAGCATTGGCCTTTAAGCAATTCCCTCTCGACAGTAGTGGCTGAAGGTCCACCTATAAGAATAGCACAGGTCTTTCACAAAACCGTTAAGAGTTATGCTCACAATGACTCAGCATTTCTGCTACAGTACAAGATGATGGCACTTAGAGTTTCCAATGCTCCAAAGTAGCTTCATCATTCAGACTCAGCCTCTAAATTTCAACCTGGTTAATGTGTGAACGCTGTTCCCATTGACTACAAGCAGGTTCCCTGACCACAGAGGAACATCAGGGCAGTACCTAACAACAAGTGTGTGTTAGCCTATGCCACTGTCTTCAAGCAAGTCTTCTCACTCAGACATGACCTCTTGATTGAAGGGCTCTTCGGTGGCTATGTTACACAGGTACTCTCATTTTCTCAGTGCTTATGTGAATTTTAACAAGGTATGCAGAAGGATAACTGAAAAGTGAGCGCCAAACCATCATCCTAGTGTCAAGGTGATTTCCCTGTAATGCACAAGTCAGTCTCTTTCTTGTCATGTGAATCCTGAGAGAAAGCCTCAGGAATATCGTTAGATACCTACATTCTTCTTATAAGATTTCCAGGAGATAACCACCTCATTTTCTTTGGCTAGTCTAAAAGAAGTGCTTTTACTTTTACTACAAGTTGAAGAGACTGCGTCAATGTCAATCACAGCTTTCCTTCTATGCTGGTTAAACCAGTCCCTCTGAATTTGTAGTCTGAGGTTCGCTATAGAGAAATTCTGAGGCAGCCGTTCTTTCCGCAATCAAGAGGTATCCTCACAATGACTCAGCATTTTTGCTACAATACAGAAAAATGGCATCTACACTTCCTTCCACTCTAAAGTAACTTCATCAAGCAGACAGGCTCCAAATATTCATATGGTCAATGTTCAACACTGCACCCATTGCCTTCAAACAGGTTGCATTATCACTGACAAAACTAAGGCCAGTTAACTAACCACAATTGTCTGTTAGCCTACACCATTGTCCTCAAAAGAATCTTCTCATGCAGACATGACCTTCCAATTGAAAGGCGGGGAGGTGGCTATGTTACACAGCTATTCTAATTTTTGCAGTGCTTATGTGAATTTTACCAAAGAAGGTAGAAGGGTAACTAAAAACTGACAGCCATACCATCACCCCATGTCACGTGATCTCCCTCTGATGCCCTCAGGCCTGTCTCTTGTGGGTCACGTATATGCCGAGAGAAAACTGGTGAATATCGTGAGAGTCCCTAATTCTTCTTATCAGATTTCCAGGTCGTTTCCACCTCACTTCACTAGGCTAAAATAAGTCTTTTCAGAACACTTTGAAGGGACATCTTCAATTTCAATTCCTCAGTTTATTTGTCATGGTGGTTAAGGCAGTCCCTCTTAGAATCTGTATTCTGAAGTTTGCTCTAGGGAAATTCTGAGGCAGCCGTTCTTTCTGCCATGAAGAAGTAACCTCACAATAACTCAGCGTTTTCCCTGCAATACAGTACAATGGCAGCTATTTTTTCAACCACTTCCTCACGGCACACTCAGTCTCCATTATCAACTCCACAAATATGCATGTAACACTTCCATGGCAACAAGGCAGTTTCCTGTCTAACAGACAAAACTAGAGGTGAGTTAAATTTAATTGACTGCCTCTGTATACACTTGACCTCAAGTAAGATTTCTAATGTGGACATGATATTTGATTGGATGTCAGTTCGGAATCTGTCTCGGCTACCTTCTGCTCCTTGCATACCAATGATTTTTCACCGTTTATGTGAATTTTCTCAAGTGATATGCACTCATCACTAAAAAGGAATAACTATATTATCTTTACTTATGAGGATGTGGATAGGTGACACGGGCCCAAGGAAGAAAGCCTGTTTTTTTTTTCTGACAAAAATTAGAAAGGAGACTGGAACCCAAGGCACTAAGCCTGTCCTCTATGAAAACTAGTAGATGGAGAACGTTACCCACAGAGCTAGCCTGTCCTCATGTAAGAGAGTCTTATCTCGAGACCCAGGACCCTGTCTCCTGGTTGCATTTCTAATTTGGAACCACTGTGCTGACCTTGCTTTGTAGTTCAAATCTCTACCTCTATTTTCAGGATGTAGAGCTGAGAAAATAGCCTACTGCACTTCTTCCGACTCACCTCGATATAAACTGAAAGGGTGGTGTAAGCCCACAGTCGCAAGCCTGTCCTCTGAGAACAAGTGTTGCCTGAAGCCCTAGGCTCTCGGCAAAAGCCTTCTTAATGGAAAAACATTAGACTGCAGACTGTGGAAATCTGCACCAAGTCTGGACGTCCTAAAAAGAACTAATTAATGCCACAGGCTCACAATGTCAAGACCATCCAATTGGTAACAAGTCTAGTCTGAAGACCTAGGCCCACAAACACCCAGCATGGCCCCTGATACCAGAAAATCTTGGGGAACCTTTGGCCTCAGAACCAAGCTATCAGCTCCTAGGAGAAAGAAGAATGGAGAACTCGGTGCTCGGCTCCAAGACTTTTCACCTTGAAAGCATTTACAATCGAAATTGAGCCAATGACCCCAACACTGTGTCATCGTAACAGTAAATTCAATACAAACTTGTCCCAGGTCACGGATTTTCCTTTTCGATTATTTTTGAAAGGTGATAATGTGTTACAGCACCAAACCTTTCCCCTGTTGTGAGAAGGTAGTGTGGGCACTAAGAAAGTGAGCCCAAAGCCTGAACTTTTTTGTAAGGAATTTGACTGGGGAGCTTGGAAGCACAGTCAAGCATTGCTTCTATTTCCAGGAAGTAGAGTGGAGACCATGGCCCACAGATTATAGCCTCACTGAACTGAACGAATCCTTATGTGTGGGACCTGGCACACAGTAACAAGACCTTCTTAGTAAAAAAATTAAAAAGTCTATCAAAGTCCATGTCCCTAGAACCAGACCTTTGCTCAAACTAGAGTAAGTTGCGTGGATGTTGGAAAACACAACACGATGCTAGTCTCATTTAAAACGTAAACTCTACTGCAAACCGTTTCACACTCTGAAGCCTGTTTCTCAGAAATAAAGTAAAAAGCTACGCCTTCAGCAATAAGACTAGTCATGTGGTAGACACCAGATTTTTACAGTCTTCCTTGATCCTCATATGAATCATGCCAGGTGTTCACTTGACCTCTGCTTGAGTCCCTAGTGATTACTACCTGATTTGCAGGTGACTTCCTACTTATTACTCTTCCTATATTCTCGACCAAGTGTAATCAAAACATGTCTCATAAGCTCTTATTTTGTTTTTTGGCATTGATGCATTTGCTATTAAGCAATTCCGTCTTGGCAGTAGAGGCTTCAGGTCCGCATTCAATAATAGTGTGGAGGTCCCACCTGAAGTCATTAAAAGTTATGCTCACAATGTCTCAGCAGTTTTGCTACAATACAGAAAATGGTGTCAACACTTTTCACCGCTCTGAAATAGCTTTGTCATTGAGAATCAGCCTACAATTTTTAATGTGGTTAAGGTGCAACCACAGCACCAATGCTTTCAAGTACATTAGCTGACCAAAGAAGAAACTCAGGGTAAATAATGACAAATGTGGTAGCCTATGCCGCTGCACTCAAACAAGTCTTGTAATGAAGTCATGAAATTTTGATTGAAAGCATGTTCGGTGGCTACGTTACACAGGTACTCCCATATTTGGCGAGCTTATGTGAATTTGACCAAGAAATGTAGACGGGTAACTAAAAACTGAGAGGCACACCATCAACCCAATGTCAGTGATATACCAGTGATCATCAGGCCCGTTTCTTTTTGGTCGCCTGAATCCCGAGGGAAAGCCTATGAATAACATGAGATTCTCTAATTCTTTTTAGAAGATTTAAAGGTGACTTCCAGATCATTTTCCTCTGCTGGGCAAAACAAGCTTTTCAGTACATGCTTTAGGGACTGCCTAAAGTGAAAGCTTAGAATAGTAGGATAGTTTTCAGATCACTGCATCGTACCCTTGAAACTAACACAACCTCGGCTTCAATTTATGCTGCAGTCGAGGATATTAATGGGAAAGGTGGGAAAGAAACCCCATCAAAGTGATCTGCCAAAAAGCACTACTCCCCACATCCCAGCCCCAAGTCAGTATGTTGGCACTGCATCCGCTTCACCACCATGAACATGGTGGGACTCACAAACTCTCATGTCTGTCCAGGTGGAGATCATGCTTGCTGGCCTGCACACGTCAGGGCAGCATTCACCCGAGAATTAGAACATTGTCCTTCGGGGGGAAGTCGCCTCACCCAAATATATTGGTTAATGGAGGCCCAGTTCACGAGGTCAAAATTTGGACCAGGGCCCTGATGGGTGATTTGGGAGGTGAGCTGAAGCGACTCTCAGATATTTTTATTTAAATACTGAGTATAAAACCTCTCATTTACTCAAATGTCACGCATTCCATGTTGGCTACCTTGCTCTGTGTATTGAGGAATACATACTGAATGTGAAAAACAAATGTCTAAGAAGGTGTGCATTTCTAGTGACTAGCCTTAGGATTCGAGAGTGGTCATCATTGGGAAGAAGTCTTGGTAGCACCCATGACCGTACAACTGATTGTCCTCACCTCTTGGGTCCTCTGCCACCCCACTTCTTATCTTGTATTTGAAAATTATTTGCAGAATGATCCAGTAAAAGTGTTTTGGTCATTCTATTTGTAGCAACCTGTGAAGGTCTCAATGGATGCCTGATTTGAAGAGAAATCATGGTAGAGTCTCAGGCAGTGGCAAACAGGTGACATTACGTTCAAGTAAGAAATCTGGGACCTGCCTCAGTCTTGGACAGCCATATTTGACTCGAGGCCAGAGAAAGAGTATGCAGCCCTGTGCCTTTTAGGCTCAAAGGGATGCTTTCTGTTTTCTCTGAGAGTATCTCCATGACAATTAGGGAGAAATGGGAATGTACTTTGTCTCACAGCCTCATTTTCATTACCATATTTCCTGACACCCAATTTAGAATGTGTTACGTGGTACATATTTCGGCTCTCAAAGTGCTGAATTTTCCATGAGAAGTGAATATGTACTCTTCAAATCAGAGAATCCACATATTTGACATGTCCTCATGTTCTGAAGACTGCAACTGCAAGTCCTGGTTATTAAAACTCCCGGTCGATGACTGAGATCCTCGTGGCCAGCCATTCTGTAAATCGATTACAGGCAATTCCATCAAATACAAGATACATTCCAAGATGTCGACAAATGTGTGGAAACCTGCATTTCAGACTCAAGGTGGGCAGACCAAAACCTGCACTGTATATTTTTTTGCCGAGTGAATTCTACTATGAATACATCACCAGACCACCTTAGACAGAGTTCAGGTGCACTCCCTTGGTGCCCAGCATCTGTACAGTGTGTTGCATGTTTAGCACTCTTTGGTTTAGAAATTTGGCCCTCGAGATGCCTCCCTTTACATATGTCATTCTTCCCCTACTGCCCTGATGCTCTGGTCACCCCTGGAATTCTGTTGTGTAAGCCTTGGATTTAGCTTTCATTTGTTTTGCTCTTTTGTGTCTGCCTCTCTGTACCCAGTAAAAATGGGAAGTGAAACTTTAAGGTCCTCTCTCTTCCGCTCTGACCAGTGCGAAGGACCTAAGACCCAGACCAAATCTGAGATGATTCCAGCTACTGTGTGACAGAAGCTGGAGTTCCTGGCCAAAAGTAGCACTGCAATTCTGTGTGCTGTCTGGCAACATTTCATCTTCAGACTGAGGAAGAGTGGCTGGACCAGCTGCGAGATCCAAGCAGCGAGCATGTGGCATTTGGGACAAGAAGAAGATGCAGATGCAGCCATGACTTGCTCAGTGAAATTAATCAGTGCATGGCCAGTGAAGCTGGGCTTTGAAAAGGCCCACAGCCAGAGCAGGCTTTCTGAACGTTGTTTCTCATGGGTCCGTCAGGAACACTGGCACCAGGCAGAGTGAACACCATGCCGCTCTGGTATGGCCTTGGTTGGGGCTGGGGAAGAGATGGTGTTACCCACTCATGGGGTTTCAGGAGGAGCCTAGCATATATGGATACCTAGGTTTATGCAGATGTCCTGACAAGTCACTCCAAGCCCAGGACAAACCATTCTTGCCTTTGCTGTGGAATGCAGCTCTCTGCACGTGGCCTCATCAAGGTTATCATCACAACCCGACTACAACTAATGCCACCAGGAAAGAATAAATCATGTCTCAGGGAAGACCCAGGACAACAGCTGGCCTGGTGGTGCCAAAATACTTAGGGGCCTTGTCTGGCATAAAACTGGAATTGGGATGTCTATGGCCACCACCCTGCCACTCCTGGAGCGTCAGTCAGCACTTGGCAAGGCCCCAGGGGACCTGTGATTCAGCTGAGCATGTGGGGTCCTATCCGAACCCAGCCCTCAGTCTCCAAGTCATCAGATTTCACGCTTAATTCAAAGTCTGTTAACCGAGCAAGAAGTGAGCACAGGCCAATTTTACAATATGCCACCTTTCCTCCTTGAGCTTTCTCTATTCTCCACTCTGTTCTCAGTGTTTTCTTTGGCAATTGGAGACTGGCCTGGCCTAGGGGAACTCAAAACCCCAATGGGGCTCTACAGGCATCTCAGGGGCGAGTTGATGTGGAATCATACCCTTTAGGCCTTTTTTTTTCCTTCAGTGCAGATGAGTGGCCCAATCACAGCTCCTTTGAGGGAGGACCAGCTCTCAATAAATTGCAGCTGTAGTCCATGCAGTTGATGTTGACCAAGCAGTGGGCACAGTCATCCTCCAGCAATCTTCTGTGTCCTTCCATCACCCAGAGCTCCATTCTTTTCCCTGAAACCCCTATTTCATCTACCTGCACTTGAAGCTTACGGATCCACTCACCGGCCCCTTCCGAATCCTGCCCCCTCCAAACACTTCATTCCCTTTGTCCTCCAGGTTCCTATACTCTCTTGCCCAAATTCATCTTCCCCCCATGCATCTTTCCGTCCTGCCACGTTCATCAACCACATGTATTTCCCATTCTATCAATTGCATTTCCTTTAACATCATTCTCCTTTTCTTAAATTTTTGCCCTTGACAATTTTTCCTCCATGGCAGGTTAATGGGCCTGCATCAATTGCCCCAGTCCCTGGGACTTTGGATTCCATCAAGCCAGGCTGGGCAGGAGGGGACTGGCATCTGGGAATATGTGTTTCAGTGATGTGTTTTTAGGCCCGGCCCATGCCTCAAGAAGTTCAGTCATTGAGCCCCTTCACCAGTGACGAGGGCTGGCGCACTCTCTTTCCTCCATCAACAAGGCTAGCCAGAGCAGATCATCTAAAAAGATGAGTTGGTAGTCAGAGCTCATTCTATTTTAAAGCTGAGAATTTTTACTTTCTTAGAAAAATCAAGAAATACCTTATCCTTAAGTGAAATAGCTGGTTCTTTTAAGTGACCTCGCCTAACAGGTTAAACACATATATCAAATTTGGAGCTAGAGAGTTAGACTCATGCTGCATCTTAATAAGCATATTATTTATTATTATTGTCATTATTATATCCCATCTTTACAATTCACTATGTAGCCTTTGGTTATTTAAATTGAATTAAAATTAAACTGAAGTAAAATTTCAGTTCCCTAGTCACATTCTCCTCATTTCAAGTGTTCAATAGTCATATGTGGCTAGGGGCGACTGTATTGGACAGAACAGATTTAGAGCATTTCCATCATTGTAGAAAGTTCTATTGGACAGCACTAATATATATAATTAGAATCATACATTCCTCTGAGAGTTTTTATTTGATCAAAAATGATTATTTTTGTAGAACTTTTAGTATTGTAATGGCAAAACATAAATGCTTAATACATGGTATTTAATAATATGGCACTGATTAAAGTAAGAATAATCAGATAATAAAAATAATAATAAAAACATGACTTTTACGTATCTAGTATCATGGTTGGTTGTATATACCTTTTTGTTAATTCACTAAGATTAATTGGGCTTCTAAATATTTCACTATGAAATAAGTCTTACATTGGCATTCTGAAAAATATCCCTGAAGTAGAAGCCAGAAAACCAGCCTAATATAGTATGCTCACAGTTTTATTAAACACATATACATACACACTGTCACACACAATCTATATTATGTATTTACTTTTTAAAAAAATTCTAAGAAACCTTCACAGGTAGGTCAAAAGCACCTCGCACCAGGAATAAATATGGTTAATCAGGATACAAGATAATGAAAAAGGAAGTTGGGTTAGTATTCTAACCCTCTCAAATTATGAAATTGCATTAACTAATTAGAATCTCTTTAGGCATATCTGGGATTACTGGCTAAAAGCTCTGAAGTTCAATTTGTCTTATTGTCATTTGAAGTATAAATGTGTTTATTTCATTGTTTTTCCCTTTAGGAAATAGGTTAGCTAAAACACACACACACACACACACACAATCACATACTATGATTATATACAAAGCAATAGTTAGGTAAGCAATCTATCCCATCCTTAAACCAACTTGGACCACAGCCCAGAAATGAACTCGTTTGACATGCCAGTCAAAACACTTGATTCATGGAATGGACTCTTAGTGTCTATGTCCTTTTAATTCACAGGTCAGTAGTTATTATCATTCTAATGAAAGCCATTTAACCCAGTGGACATAAAGTCTATAAATCCGTATAATATCCAGAAAAATAGACCTTTTTTTGTATTAGCACTGTACAAGAAACATCACTCTTGCAAACATAAATAAGTCCTTTACTAAAAGTTAGTTTTTTTCCTGATTATTTATAACCACTGTTACCCCTCTCCTCCCCGCCCCCCCCCACACTAGGATACTAATAAAGATAGTGGCAAGTATAGTGCCATGGAATACAACCTCATAATACCTCCAATTAAAGAGAGAAAAGAAGGATTTGTGGTGGAAACATATATAGGGCTTACCAAAATTGCTATGCTCGTCCATAATATGAGGTCTTACTTCAAGTTTCAAGTTATCACAACTATGAGAAGGGACTAAGTGGCAAAGCTGATGTAAGTAGATTAAACTTCACATGGGAGGGGTACATAAAATACTAGTCAGGGGTCAGTGTTTTTAACTGATAGAACATTTAAATTTATTTGATATAGATTTTCTATACATGTGATTCATTTGCATTCAGGTTGTTAATAACTATAGTTTAGGATATAAAAAATATAGCCCTATGCGTTTTTTTTTGTTTGTTTTGGTTTGTTTTGTTTTTGCCAGTTAGAAAATACTTTATATGCTTTTATATATGATTATGACAGCAATTTCATAAGCATCAGATTTCTATTTGGTCTGTGGATGTCATTTTTAGGATAGAGTTGGCTGGAGCTTCTTAAAATTATAAAATGATTCACAGAGTTGTGCTGTAGAAATTAAAAGATCATTCAATTACTTTGTCAATCTCTTTAGTTCTTGTATAGTTAAGAAAACCAAAGGAAATATTTTGAAGCAAGTTTATGTCCCAATGGATGATTTTTTTCTTGTTTCACCAAAATCTCCATTAATGATCTTGATGAGCCTTGACTTTTATGTTTGGCTTCAGTCAGTAACATCACTTTTGTAGTTTGCTTTTTCTCAGACTACACAAGCTCAGTGGTAGATTGTCCCCAAGAGTGGTTTGATACTAACATTTGTTCAAAATATTCAACTGCAGTACATCTATCTTATGGAATCTCTATTATTATTTGGACTTTGATGAATCTAATAAAATTTATATTTATTATTGGAACTCTGTCACTTAAAGAGAGAATCAAGTATAATTTTTCTTTTGCTCTTTACATCTTATTAAAGCTTTATCTTTCACAGTTTTCTTCATTTAGTTCTCTGGACAAGTTTAACCTTTGTATATATGCAGACATCAGTGATCAAATATTATTCTTTTTAGACAATGGTAAAGACCAATCACCACGCTTGCGATTGATATGAAGGCCAGAACTTTCTCACATAAAACAGTAAAGCTGACATAGATTTCAACTAAATCAATATCTGAAAACATTATGTGAAATATTTTTTCTCTCCCTGTTATTTAAGATATGCACATTGTGATGCTTTAAGGCTGATAAGCTCACTGAGTATGATAAAAATATTATAAAAGATATAAACCAAATATACCTACATAGATTATACATAACATATGTACATAAGCAATGTGAAATTTATGGGATTTTTATTTAAACTCTATAAACAATTGTGTGTAAATGATAAAATATGCCTTTATAATTATCCAAGATATATTTAGAAAAATTAATTCAAAGAAATCATGATGTTATACATTTATAAATTATAACATATATGTACAAAGACCTTCTCAGCAAAATACTATTTATAAGATCTGAAATCCTTTAAATCAAGAAAATGGAGATACGGAGAGAAACAAGACTTTTAATTGAAGAGAACAAAATATGCCAAAACCGAGAAGGAAGAGAAACGATGGCAGGCCTACATAACTAATAGATATTTACTCAGTCTGGAAGAGAGAGAGAGGGAAAGGAAATAAGAGACAGACCTGAAGATGGAAGGAGCCGGTTCATATAAAAGCTTTAGGTCATATTAAAAGTATTGAAACTTTTTTCCTAAAAGCAACAGGAAACTATTGGAAAAACAATTAGTGAGAGTGAATGAAGATAAGATTCTTAATTTAGATAAAACCTTGCATAAGGCAAATTTGAACCTCCCCTGAGGTTACTACTTCTGCTGCCTTCTCAAATAATGGCTTTTGTATTCTCTTCTATATTTGTTTGCCACAGAGTTTATACCACCTACTGGCAGTGTCAGATTCTAAGTGCACCACATTGCTATTTCTATACCCTTCCTCTTTCCTAAGAATTCAGCCTTTATTCTCACCATCTGATCTGTCACTCGCTGCCTCACACTATTGCTGTGATCACATCACACCCATCATGAACTCCATCAGATCACCAGAATTTACACCAACATTCTTCGCCTCGTTTCCTGTTTATTTTTCAGATAGATTCTCTATGTGTTTTTCTGGAGCCATTACCTCCACCTGTACAACAGATTCAGTCTTCCGTTCACCAGCTCTAAGATGTAGTCTGAGTAGTTCTCTCATTTCTTATATACATTATCCTATCAGTCTCTTTATTTGTTTGTTCCTATAACCATGCTTTTATTTCTACCTTCAAAAGTTAATTTAAAAAATACTCTTGATGTACATCTACTTCCAGCTACCACTCCATTTCTGTTCTTTTTTGCAGCAAAAAGTCATTGTTAGAATTGCTAAATTACAGAATACCAGTATTCAAAAACCAGTTCCCTTTCCATGTGCTGCTGAGTGACTGGACACGGTAGAGTTTTCCTATTGCCCCTTTGTGGCAACAAAAGCAGCACAGTGTTGAAAAACCATATCACATTGTGTATCGCAACACTTTGAGTTCTCTTCAGCATATACACACCCTTCTGAAACACGGCTACCTGAACCTGCTTCATCCAAATTTACACCATGACAAATGCCGTGTTTCCCGTGATCGATTAAACACTTTATAGATGTCGAAAGATTCCGTTTGCTTCAGAAATATGCAATTGTCAAGTCGCTTCTCAAAACACTTCTGCAGCCTGTTTTTTTATATCTACCTATCTCTCGCCATACAGGGTGGGTTCGAAACAGAAGCTTATGGAGATAAAGGGGCTCAATTAAAGGTCTTGGCCTGAAACATTATTCATCAACATATCTAACTTTCTGATGGAGCATATTTAAATCCCAGTTGGAGACTCCAACAATGTGTCAGTGTATCAACTGGAGAGTCTTTGGGAGAAGTCCTCAAATTCAATATAAGTTCCACCAATCAGTTATTGTTCATTTTTCTGACCGTGTTGCTGTGAAGAGATTACAAGTACATCCTCAACAGTAGGATTACTCATGACATTCAACTGTGAAACTTCAGGGGAGAAACAGTGGTTTTCTGTTCTCCTCGGCAAAGGGACACCACATTAGACAGCTGTAAATAAATGCTTGGATAAACGACGTGGAGACTATCCTCAGTATTAATACCTTCACAGGCAGACTGTACAGAATGTAAGTTCATGACCATGGGTCTTGAAAGAATGTTTCCTACCAGCTCTTTGGTACTGAAAACAGGTCGCATCATAAGCCAAGTCATGTGAGACTGGGTTTTAACTTCACTCTGATCTGGACACGGGAGTAAAGTGTTTGTTCAAATATAAAATGCATTACATGAAGTACAGGTAAGAACGGAAATCCCTTTCTCTATGTTGTATCTTCACAGCATACACCAACACTAGTAGGAAATCGGTTACCGGACTTCAGGATTATAGAACGCAGGTATTCAAAAACTTGTTTCCTTTCCATGTGCTTGTGACTGACTCTAACGTTTATAAATTTCTTTTCACCTCTTTGTGGGAACACAAGAAACAGTATTAAAAAAACATACCACATCGAGGCCACTTTTTTTGTTCTCTTCAACATATGCGCTCCCTTCCAAAACATGGCAGTAGGAAACCTCTTCGCACGAATTTCCACCAGAAAAACTGCAAATTTTTCCAAATTGACTTCACACTAGGTAGATGTTAGAAGATTCCAGGTTTGCTTCAGAAACCGCTGTTGTCAACTCTCTTCTTAGAACAATACTGCAGTCCATTCAAAATATCCATACATCACTTGGCATACAGAATGAGTTTGGAGTGCCGCTTCGATACAGAAGCTTATAGAATGGAAGTGACTCAATTCTAAGCCTTTGCTACAAACTTTATTTATCCGAGTAACGTATCTTTCTGATGAAGCATATTCGGATCCCAGTTTATTTCTCCACCAGTGTGTTATGCTGATCCAAAAAGTCTTAGGGAGAAGTCTTTTCATTTCAATATGCCTTTTCCCAATCATTTATTCTTAATTTCTGAGATGGTGTTGCTGAATATGGGATTATAAGCACATCTTCACCAGAAAGATTTCTCATCACTTTTGAGTGTAACACTACAGGAGCATTTCTGTTATCCTCGCACAAGGGAAACTTCTTGGGAGAGCTGTAATGACACACTTTCGTAAACACCAAGGAGGCTACCACAGTATTCATACCTGCACATGCAGACTGCACAGTTAGTAAATTCATGGCTATGGATCTCTGAAGATTGTTTCTTACCAGTCTTTTGTACTGAAGACAGGAAACATCATAAACAGAGCTACAGTCGTGTCAGACTGGGTTTTAAATTCATTCCTGTCTAAAACACGGGAGAAAAGAGTTTCTTCAAATATAAAATGTATTCATTGAAGTATCGGTAAGAAATGTAATTACTTCCACTATATGGTGCAAGTGTCACCTTAGACTTCAGAGCATACACCAAAACTGGCAGCGAATCATTTCTCAGACTTCTGGATAACAGAACGCTGGTATTCAAAAGCATTTTTTTTTTTTACATTTGCTTTAGAGTGACTCCAAAAGTTAAAGTGTCCTACTGACTACCTCTGGCAAAAGAAGTACAGTGCTGAAAAACCATACCACATTTGTTTGTTTGTTTGTTTGTTTGTTTGTTTGTTTGTTTGTTTTATCACAACTATTAGAGTTCTCTTCAGGATATACGCTCCATTCCAAAAAATGCCTACCTCAAACTGCTTCATACGAATTTCCACAATGAAAACTGCCAGTTTTCCAGCATTAATTTCACACTCTGTAGTTGTTGGAAGATTCCAAGTTCACTTCAGAAATTATAGGTATCAAGACGTTTCTTAGAACAATACTGCATCCCAATCAAAATATCTGTATATCACTTAGCATAAAGGATGAGTGTGGAGCACCGTTTCTAAACAGAAGCTTACAGAGTGGAAGCTGCTCTTCTCAAAGCCTTTGCCTCAAACCTTATTCGTCAGAGTGATCTAACTTCTGAATTAAACATATTTGGATCCCAGCCTAAATGCTCCATCAGTTGGTCAGTGTCCCTATGAAACATTTTTGGGAGACAGTTTCAATTTCCATATGCATTACAAAACATTTACTGTTCGTTTATGAAATGACACTTCTGAGGACACAGATTTCTCCTATTCCTTAATCTCAAGGATTTTTCAGTAAGAGAAACACAAGACCCACAAAGAGATAAATCAGAAGGTCAGTCTAAAATTCTTAAGAACACAGATATGCAAAGACATCTGTACACAGCATAGTTTGCTGGAATACATTAATATAACAAGAAAAGGAGAGTGTTTCATTACAGAAGGGAACTGGTTAATTCTACAATCAGAAGTAATTAAAAAATTTAGTATGGCCATTGAAGCCAATTTAAGGGCATTGGAGAGTAATTGTTATCATTACTTTAGCAGCTAACATTTACTATGAGCATCCTATTTTCCAGACACTGTGCTTTTAACCAGCAATAGATACTGACTCCCTTTAGAAAACATTCCCCACTGTGAAATGGGTATACTAGGTCATGAAATTTTCCTTTCATCAACTTTCCCAGTTTCTACTGGTTTCATGCTTACCAAGTTAACTTCAGATTGTGATCTGGCCTCATATAACTGTCTTCCTAAAGAAAAAAATAAGTAATGATCATACTGAATTCAAGTGTTCCTTTTCCATGAAGAGGGATGTCTCATGGGAAGTATAAAAAATGACCTCAATGATCATGTCACTTACCATCTAAGAACGTGTATATGAAATGAATGTACTGGTTAGTCTAGTCACTGGAACATTAAATTCTTACTTTTAATTAACAAATTGGCACTCTGCTGTCTATATCGGTTATGCATGTATTTTCATTATTCATCCCTGGACATTAAGAGTGAGTTTTTGGAGATTCATGACATTAAATCAGGTCTAACAATCTTTATCACCACCACTTTCTTCTATGAAATTAGTTTTCAAAGAGAGATCAAAAAGGCTATATACTAGAGAAAAAGAAATGGCATAGATGACAGAGAATCTGTTCATCCCTCTGACGACCAAATCAAAGTTGTAACCTTAATGAGCAGCAGCAAGATAAAATTGCCTGGCATCTAGAGGAACAAGCCATACAACTATGAAGAAATCCAAGAAAGCACCATGCAATGGCAGAAGGTAGGACAGGGCAAGGATATGGGTCTGCCCAGTCCTGAGCGGCTGAGTGAGATGGAAGCTGCGGCAGCAGCAGACGTCTCTTAAAGAGGCTGCATCCGCGAATGAATTTTCTCAGTGTTGGACCTGCTGGCTTTGAGTACCAGTGCCAATTCGGCTGCACACGGGGGTACTAGGGTACAGAAGTGTCGGCGCTATCCATTGTTCCATGATGAGCCCAACCCCTCCAATTGCAGAAACACAGCATGGCCTTAAACATGACATCTTCTCATTGGATAGCAGAGGTCGCTCTGCCCAGAGGAATCCCTGAAACCCCGCTTCTCCCAAGTCACGGCCCCACCCAAGCCACATCCTGGTGTGTCCTTGGCCAGTCAACTGCTTCTTGCTGAGCAGCGTCTAGACTCACAATGGAGGCAGCTGGCCTCGGTTGTGGGTGTGGCCTTTCCAGGCAACTATAAACACAGCATCTGGGGATTGCTTGCTGAATCTTAACAGGTAGCCTCAGAGGGGCAGAGCTTTCAGCTAAATTTGGCCTGCAGTCGGACTCCTCTCAGGATGTGCCACTGGAAACCTACTTCACAAATTCACACTAATAAGACCGGGAGACTTAGGAGCTTTGCTTAGTACATAGAAACAGACACGAAAAGGCAGGCAAATGGTAAGACAAAGAAGAGGAAACTTTTTGAGAAATAGAACAGAGATGTAGGAATAATGGAGTCAAGGAATCTCACAGATGCAGAGTTCAAAACACTGGTTATAAAGGTGCACAATGAATTTTTGGGAAGTGTAGATAAATTCAGTGAGAACTTCAACAAGAGATAAAAACCATAAAAAATGGAAATGGAAGTTATAAAAGAGAACCAGTTTGAAATGACGAACACATTATCTGAGATGAGAATCATATTAAATGGAATAAACAAAGTGTATAAAGACAAGGAGCAAATGACCTATAGAAAGGATTGGAAAGCCAAGGGCACTCAAACAGAATGGCAAGAAAAAAGAATCCAAGAATATAATAGTAATTTAAGGAGCCCTTGGGACACTATTAAAGGTAAAAATCCATGTCAAAGTGGTACCTGAGGGAAAACAATATGTCGAATAACTATTTGAAGAAATAATGTTGGAAAACTTTTCTAACCAGGTGAGGGAAATAGATATAAAATACCAGGAAGCTCAGAGAGTTCTCAAAACAAGGAACCCAAAGAAGCCCACCCCAAGATTATTAATTATAATTAAAATGCCAAATCTTAAAGACAAAGAGAGAATCTTAAAAGCAGTTACTTACCTACAAGGGAGCACCCATAAGACTGGCAGCTGTCTTCTCAGAAGAAACTATGCAGGACACTTGAATATATTGCTTGGAACAACATATTTGATATGATATAAACCCAAGATCTACAACCAAGGATACTTTATCCAGTAAAGATATCATTTAGAGATGAAATACAGACAAAAAGTTTCCCAGAGAAAATAAGCTAAAGCAATTTATTATTATCAATCCAGTATTATAGGAAGTATTGGAGGGACTTCTTTAAGAAGAAAAAAATATATATCAAAAACCAGAATAAAAACTGGTAACAACTGTATTTCTATCCGTAAGTACCTCAATGGAAAAGAGTGAAATGCTCCAACTAAAAGATAGAGTGGATGAATGGAAAGGAAAACAAGACCCTTACATGTTGCCTATAGAGGCTCACTTCAGATTAAATCACACATGCAGACTAAAAAGAAGAGGATGGAAAAAGATATTGCTTTGATGGACCTAGAAGGCATTTAAATCAGACAGAGAAAAATAAACACTATGTGGCTTTGCTTATGTGTGGAATCTAAAGAATGAAAAAAACAAACTAATCAAAAACACACAAATATAGTGGACAATTCGGTGATGGACAGAGGGGAGGGGGTTTGGGGGCTGGGAGAATAGAGTGAAAGGTTAAAGAAGTACAAGTTAGTAGCTATGGATGTCATGAGCATGGGGAGCACGGCATAGGGAACGTAACTAGAATGAATACATTGGCTAGGTGGAAGATGAGGGGAAGGAGAGAGCAATTAGGGGGATCATTTTACAAAGTGTATAGATGTCTAACCAATGGACTGTGTACTTGAAACTAATTAAAATAATTTTAAAAAAGGCTACATACTATATGATTCCAACATTCTGGAAAAGGTAAAACTGTGAAGACAATCAAAAGATCAGGGGCTAATGAGGAAGGGAGGGATGAATAGCTGGAGAACAGAGGATTTTTAGAGCAGTGAAACTAATCTGCACAATACTATAATAATGGATATATATCAGTACACACTAGTGAGTCCCACAGAATGTACACCAGGATTGAAACCAAATTAAAGCATGAACTTTTGATGATTGTGAGGTCTCATTGTAGATTCATCGATTGTAACTTATGTACCACTCCGGTGCAAGATGTTGATAGTGAGGGAAGCTATGGGTGCCCACGGGGTAGGGAGTGTATGGAAATTCTCTGTGTCTTCTGCTCAATTTTGCTGTGAAGATGAAACTTTTCTAAAAGAGATTTGAAATTTTTGTGCTTAAGAATAACTTAACACAGAGTTTTAAAAACTACAAAATAAAATCAGACACGTGCTGGGTATGCTGACTGCACTAGCAAATGCAGAGATAATTCTATGAGAAGCAACACAAGATTGACATCCTTATGCCAATATTCAAGATGAGGAAGTGTGGTTCTAAATGTTAAATATCTTGCTCAGAGATCACACAGCAATAATAAGATTGAAACTAGTCTGTATGAATCCATAATCTGAGCTTCATTATTAAACTATGCTCTTTGAGTAGGAAATGTAAAAGTCTGGCCTTTCTATGACTCGCCCAACTAACTGTGGCCACTAACCTCACTCATGTAGAATATTTGTTATTCATGAAATGTTCATGATTTTTGATGTTTGAGATGGTTTATATCATTTAGTTCTCCACAATCCTAGAAAGATTAAATTATTTGCCCAAGCTTGTGTTTGGAAACCAATGTCACATGAAGTCAAAGCTTCTTTCAAAGTGACACATTTCTTGCGACACTTGAAAGTTGCCTAGTTTTTCTCATTCATATCTTCATATCCACTTAAAAGGTAAAAGTCATATAAATTGATATGAAATTATACTTTTCAGTTGCCATTTTTAGTTTTCATAAATTTCACCTCATCATAGGGAAAGGGACATCGTGATTTTGCTTGTATGAAGTTTTCATTAAGTAAAATGCCTTGAGTGCTTTCTGTCTAACTAGAATTCTGTCGCTGAAAAATAGATTTCCAAGCCTCATGGAGTTTAAATTTAGTGGAAACTTGACATATAATGAACATATTAGATAATGCTTTGAAGAAAAATAAAGAATAAACTTTAGAAGTTGAAGAGAAAGCCTACCCCAACAGATGCCATTAAAGCAGCTAATACATAGGCATAATCTTAAAATTTTCATGTGTAATCAGCTATTATTTTTATATGAGTTAAACCACTTTTGAAGGTGTGAACAAGACACTGCATGATTGATATTCCTTGCACAAATATTGATAATCACCTCATTCATAGGATATTTAATGTGACAGCCAAAGGTTAAATTTCATAAAATGTCCACAAATCATTGTTATAAAACACACGCCTTTATAATAAGAGAATCACTCCTCCCTAAGTCAGTGTCTATTGTATTTTATTTGACACATAATTACTGAAAGTTAGTAATGTACCTGAAACTTCTCCTTGAAACTCAGAAGTGTGAGATCTTTTGCTAGAGGGAGGCAGATAAACAGAGATAATTGACGTCTGTCAATCTGAACTCAATAGAAGACAGAATAATAAATAAATACCAATACAGAATATGTGAAATGATACCAGGCTGTTAGGGTAGTTCAGAGTGCAATAGTAAAGATGTTTTAATAATTGTTGTTAGCATTCAGAATATGTGAGAACAAGTAGCTTAATAAACAATCACAACTTGAGTCGACAATAATACGCTCAATTTTGTTCAATGTAAATGGTTCAAAGGCAGAGGGGCATGGCACATATTTTAGACTAATTTAAAAGATATATTGTTTAAAATTTATGATGTGTTTTTGGTAGAATAAGTTTTAGGCATCCAGATACAACACTTTGAGAAATAGCATTCTCTAGACTAGCTGGGTCGCTTAGATAATGAGCTATTTGAAAAATATGGGGCCATAAAAATCATGATTTATACTGAAATTATTAATGTTATCATTTATTTCTGACATGCTCCATTGGAGGTTATATTGATGCATCATTCAAAGCGTTCTGAAGAATATCTTCTCACATCTAATTATTGTTCTTATTAGAAAGTACTCTCAGGAACTTCACATGTTTCAAATAAAGATACCTATTTCTGGAAAAGAACAAGCTAGCTATATTATTATTAAGACAGTGTTTTAAATTATGTTTTATCCAAACAATATAATGACTTAAATGATCTCATCCAATAAAAAATTATAGCCGTATGAAAATAAATATAAGTCAACAAAAACCCATTAATCGGTCAGATCTTTTTTTTTTTTTCCCACTACAGTTGGTTGCACTTTTGAAACAATGACTAGCATATCCATCTGATTGACCGCAGAGACCGGAAAGAAGAAAACAACACCCTTTGGCATTTTTACTCATTAACACCTCGATAATCAAAAATAAACTTTATTTCTTCTCTACTATGCATAGACATTTTAAATTTAGGAATAAATAATTTTTTTGGTTACGCAATCTCCACTAGATGTGGGGCCATGGGAGAATGATTGACTGTTGTTTCCTTAGGCGTTACAGATCCCTAAATGCCTTTGACTGTTGTAGATTTTGTTGTTCGTTTTCTTGATTATTTACTAGGACAGTAGAGAAGGCATTTTTTGATTGTTTGTTTTTTATCATGTTCTTTAAGCACACTCAGAAGAATGAAAATTACAGCCTTTAGATTTTATAACTATCATAAGATCATCTATTCATTGTCACTAGGAATCTGGGATATGACTACTTAGAATAATTCATTCCATGTAATCATCATAGATAGTCTTCATGTCTGCTTTAGCCACCTTTATGTATGTGTTGATATAGAGATATATACATAGAAATTTACATATGGGCTGAAATAAATTTCAACAGCTGTTTATGAATTTGTCCTATTTATTTAACATTGACAACATTCTTTCTATTCTTATTTAGAAAATGAAGAAACTAAAAGCATTTATTCCCTGCTTATACTTTACTTTTTTCCCTCGATATTCTATAGGCTTTAACACATTTCATTCTAATAGTTACCGTATCGAGTAGTTATAATTATATTCCAATTTTAAATAAGAAAACTGATAAAACAAGTAGACATTTAGTAACTTGGACCCAATTAGCACAGGCTGTCTAACTCAGAACATGTGTTCTTTACTGTTGCCCAATATGGACTAAAAAACTGTAATGTGAAATCATATATTGTCATGCATGTCCATGACACACTATGAAAATTGTATAAATGCATATATGTTGGGACTGTAAATTGAATAGTCTAGATTAACTATATTTGTCACCCTATAGCTAAACATAATTTATCCTAGGGCGTGATTTTATGTTTACAAGTTTTTTTTTTATATAGCTGCTCAGAAATTCTCTATCAGGAGTCACAACTCAGTGTCTTCAAGAAAGGTACCACAATTCAATGTTAATAATTCCTAATTTCAATATGTCTTTTAGTATTTGT